>NC_090649.1:136819120-136979120 GCF_040937935.1 Hyperolius riggenbachi
TTACATTTTATCAGCTTTGTTCTTTCTCTTATTTCCTCCATCGTGATTGGTGTATCCAGGGGGTTTTGAAAGTCCTTGATTGTCTCCTCCATGTCCTTCAGCTTTGCGGCTATTTGTTTCTGTTCCGGGGTTTGGGCATTTTCTGGGATGTCTTTGTAGAGGTCCCTGAAGTAGTGGAGCCAGATGTGGCCATTTTGGATGTGGAGAGGGCTTTTCTTGGGCTTTGTCCCAATGTGGTTCCAGGTCTCCCAGAATGAGTTGTCTTGGAGGGAGTCCTCCAGCTGTTGGAGTTTGTGGGAGATGTGGCTCTGTTTTTTCCGCCTGAGGGTGTCTTTGTATTGTCTCTGTAGGTGGTCATGGGCTTCCCTTAGGTCCTGGTTGTTGGGGTCTCTGTGCTTTTGGTTAGAGGCTGCCCTTAGAGAATTACGTAGAGCCTTGCACTCACTGTCAAACCATTTTTGGGACTGTTTATTTGTGGATCTCTTAAAGTTGGTCTGCTTGAGGCCGGCGAGTACTGCCATGTTATATAAGATGTTGCTGAAGTCCTTCACTGCATGGTTGACACCTTGTTTGTTCAGTTCATATAGGTTGGTATGAAAGTTTGTCAGCAGTTCTTGGATTTTGGCAGTGTTGGTCATGTTGGTGAATTTGATGGCAGACTCTTTGGGCCATTTGAAGGATCGTGGCAGCTTGTAGAGACCGTTCTGGTGAGGTTGCTGTGTGGTTGGTTTATCGGTGGATTTCAGGTGCAGCAGGATTTGGTTGTGGTCTGACAGGTGTGTTTCAGGGGTGACTATGAGGGCATTGATGTTTATGGGGTCTGTGTCTGTGACAGCATAATCTACCACACTGCTGCCTACATGTGAGTTCATAGTAAATCTCCCAAGAGAGTCACCCCTGGTTCGCCCATTCATTATGTATAGGCCGAGGCTCCGGCACAGGTTCAACAGGGATTTCCCACTTTTGTTTACTGTCTTGTCATAGCTGTTTCTTGCTGTCTGCATTGGTTCCTGGTAGTAGCTCTCTCCTCCAAGTATGTATGTGTTTCCCTCAGAGGTCAGATAGTCCTTCTCTGTGCCTGTTCTAGCGTTGAGGTCTCCATAGATGAGCACTCTGCCCTGAGACTGGAAGTGGCTGGCTTCTCTTTGTAGGACCTCATAGATGTCAGGTTTGTAGTAAGGGGACTCTGTTGGGGGGATATATGCTGCGCACAGGTACATGTCAGACTGAGAGGTGAGGATGGAGCTGTTTATTTTGATCCAGATGTGGCTGTCTCCTCGTTTGATTGCTTTGATGTGCTCTGTGAGCTCCTCCTTATACCAGATTAGTATGCCTCCTGAACGGCGGCCCTGTTTAATGTTCCTGTTTTTCTGTGCAGATATGGAGAATTCCCGGTACCCCATGGGTACGAAAGATTCATCCTCTGCCCGGGTCCATGTCTCCAGGAGGATTTGGATATCAATGTTTTCAAGTCTCTTTTTAAAGTCTGGATCATTTGTTTTGGATCCAAAAGCTGAGGCGTTCAGCCCTTGGATGTTCCAGCTACTGATGATAAGGGATGTCATTTTGAGTCGGTTTACCTTGTAATGAGCAGAAATTTTCATAGGACTCAGTATTTTCAGGGGGAGGGTGGACACTGTTGTGGGTGTCACCTCAATCTGCTTTGTATATTGATAAGCAAAGTTCTGATTTCCGCCATGATGCTACCCTCTGTCGCTTTGTGTTGCCATTGTGGGGCAGGCAGTTTCCTACATGTTTTCCATGCTTGTGGGCTCTCTCTCTGGTGTTGGGACATTGTGGTTTGCTGTCTGATTGTTGAGTTGGGGCTTTCTTGGAGTCTCTGGGGTCTACTTAGCACCATGTCCTTTAGTTCCTTTGCTAGGCGGCTGACTCCTTGTTTGTCAAGGTGCTTGTTGTTGTACAGATGGTCGGTTGTGATTGTGGTGTGCTGTGCCAGTTGTATGTCTGGTGAGGATCTGAGACTGGAGGCCAGCTCTGCATTGATCTGTGTAATTGTCTGGTGAGGAATGTCTCTTCTTGGGAGCAGGGAAGAGAGGATAATCTTTGTGCTGGGGAATTTCTGCTGTGCCCTTTTAACCAGTTGTGACAGTTTGTATGTGATGGTTTCTTGGTCTGCGGTGTTATCTTGTATAATGTCATTGGTGCCGGTGTGCAGGATGAGATGTTTTGGGTCGGTGAAATAAGGCTCATTAATGACCTGTGTTACTTGTTCAATAGTTGAAGTGATGATTTTGATGGCATGCATCCCTGGAAAGAGTCTTCTTATGTCCAGGTATTTTCCATTAGAGTCTATAACCAGCACAATGTCAGGACTGCGATGTTTATAGGAGCGATTTGCTTGGTGTTGAGGCTTGGGCTGTGGGTTGTTGGATGAGGCTGTGTTGGCAGTATTTGGAGAGGGGGCTGGATGGCTGTGATTGTCACTAGTCTCTTGGGTGATTATTGTATCCTGTGTGATGTGCGGAGCACTGTCTTTGGTCGGCATAGGTTTTGTGGGGGCCTTTGTGCTTTTTGTTGTCTCCTCTAACTTTTGTGGCTGTTTTAATATTTTTAATTTCCTGATCTCCTCTTTAAGTTGTGAGTTTTCCTCCTGTAGTTTTTGTAGGGAAATGTTGATATCATGCAAGGCTGCAGTGTGCTCAGCTTTCATCCTGGCTATTTCTTCTCTCAGTTGATCATTTGCATTTTTCACACCTTGGCTGCTTTTCCTTTCTTCCCTGAAAAGGGTGAAGTCCCTTTCTAATTGGGACAGACTTTCTCTGAGAGTCTCCAGGGAGGGGTGTGAGAAGCCTGGTGTCTGGTCTCTGGAGAGGGGCTGTTGTTTTGGAGATTGGTCTTCAGCCTTCTCTCTAGGAGCAGTCCTTGCAGATGATTTACGACCATTGTTTGTGTTGACAGAGTTTGTCTGGTTTTCTTTAAAGTTAATTGCAAGTCTTTCAATATCAGGATAACTCTTTTCGAAAATATTTAAGTAACGTTCTGCCCCTTGGATCAAGACACTGCCATTGTGGTATACAGTTACTGTAAGTGTAGTAACCTCTGGGTCCTCCTTGTCTTTTATTCTGATTTGTCTCCCATTCGTGATGCCATTTTTTTTAATGCTTTTTTCAAATTTTTCACAGATGGCAGTATGCCAGGCTTGGGTGTCATGTGTAAAAAATATCAGGTTTGTTCTTACTCTAGGGTTAGAGGAATAGTCAGCAAACAGGGTCTCTGGCATGCTTTTAGTTAGCTTCAGTCTTTCTTCTTTCTTTGCATCATTGCTTTTATTGCCAGGAGAGTAAACAATCTCCCGAGTGCCAGACCTCCTGCTGCTAGATGTGCTGGGCTTATCTGCATCCTGGCTTGCCTTTTCATCTGCTGGCTCTAATATGGTTTCCATTGTGAATCCCTTGATAAACTTTTCCTATTTCTATAAGTAATATTCAGCAGAAATGCCCTTACCTTGTTTTCTGCAGGTTTGGTCAGTTCTGGGGTTACTCTCTGCTGGTGTTAGGATTTGTTGGTTGGCTGGAGCTGGCTGCTGCTGCTTGTTGCTTTTCCTCTGAGTGACACAGCTTGTTTATCCTTTTATAGGTGGTTATCTTCTCCATTCAGAGCATTTGCTTTTTAATCTTTAGTCTTTTTATTCTTTAGACTTCCATAGGCTCCTCTGGTTTCCATGTTATGTCTTGGTCTTGGCTGTGTCCTTTGTGTCCATTCAGTTGCCCATTACAAGGTAAAATTGGTAAAGTTTCAGGAGCTCATGTTCAGTGCTGCCATTGTCTCTGGCTGCTCTCTCTCTCTCTCTCTCTCCCTCTCTCCCTGTCTCTCTCCCTCTCCCTCTCCCTCTCTCTCCCTCTCTCTCCCTCTCTCTCCCTCCCTCTCCCTCTCTCCCTCTCTCTCCCTCTCTCTCCCTCTCTCTCTCTCTCTCTCTCTCCCTCACTCCAAATCCAAATCGAAATCCAAAAAAGCTTTATTGGCAGGACCAAATACATTTAGCATTGCCAAAGCAAAACAAAACATTAACATGGGGAGGGGGGATTGTGGGAATAAGGGAAGGATAAAGGGGGTTGGGTTATATAGTCCATAGGTGTGTGGAGGATGTAAGGGACAGCATGGGGGGCTGGGATATACAGTCCATAGGGGGGTATTGGGGGAATACAGTCCATGTGTTATCCTGTTCCTCTCAGTTGGTGGCAGGCTGTGACATATCGGGCAGCTATTTGCACGGTTGTTTCCTCCTCCCCCAGTAGGATGTATTGTTTCCTCTCTTCATCTGTGGAGGTAAAATCCTGGATGTGGGCGGAGAGTCTCTGGAAGTGGGCGGTCCTCACAGGTGCGTATTTGCTGCAGTGTAGCAGGAAGTGGGCCTCATCCTCCAAGACCTCCTGGTCGCATTGTCTGGACAGTCTCTTCTCCCGGGGCTTCCATGTCTGTCTGTGGCCCCCTGTCTCTATCTCCAGGCTGTGGGCACTCAGACGGTACAAACTCAAGACCTGTCTGTCTTTGTGGTGGTGTAGCCTCTCCAGATATGGGACCATTGTGTACTCCCTCTGTAGTGATTGATAGACAGCGAGTTTCTTGGAATTCTTTATGTCACTTCTCCATTCCTCTATGTATCGTTCCTTGCAGCTTTCTATGGTCCGTTTTATTTGGGCTTTTGTCAGCCTGTGTTGGTGGCCTTGGCTGGGCTGGCTGCTGATGCTTTGCTTGAGAGCGCGTGGTATGGCCTCGCCCCCCTGGCTCAGTGAGGCTTTATGGTGGTAAGTGCTGGGGTTGCTGCTCTGTATATGCGCCCAGTATGAGAGTGCCCTCTGCTGGATAGTAAGCCATAGTGGGAACCTGCCTAGCTCTGCCCGGCAAGCTGAGTTTGAAGTGCTTCGATGGACTTGGAGTAGATACTTGCAGAACTCTAGATGGAAGATTTCTGTTGGGCTGGAGTCCCATTTTGATTGGTCAGGGTAGGTGACCGGGCCCCATACCTCACTGCTATAGAGCAGGATTGGGGTGATGATGCTGTCGAATATCTTTGCCCACACTCTCACTGGTGGTTTTAGGTGGTAAAGCTGTCTTCTGATGGCATAAAATGTTCTGCAGGCTTTGTCTTTCAGGGCCTGTACTGCTGGTTTAAAGCTTCCTGATTGGTTGATCTCCAGCCCCAGGTAGGTGTAGCTGTTAGTGGACACCAGTGGGGAGCCATTTAATATAAATGAGGAGGTGGGGGTTTTATTTCCATTCTTCCTCTGGAACACCATCACTTATGTCTTCTTTGGGTTGATGGGCAGTGCCCATGTGGTACAGAAAGTCTCCAATACTGACAGGCTGTCCTGTAGTCCTTTCTCTGTTGGGGAGAGCAGCACAAGGTCATCTGCATACAGCAGGAACTTCACCTCGTGGTCATGCAGGAAGAGGCCTGGAGCTGGGGAGGATTCCAGGGCTACAGCCAGTTGGTTAATGTATATGTTAAAGAGTGTTGGGCTCAGACTGCAGCCCTGCCTGACTCCTCGACCCTGCTTGAAGAACGCACTTCTCTTCCCATCTACTTTCACACTGCATTGATTCCCAGTATATGAACTCTTGATGAAATCATAGGTTTTTCCTCCTATTCCACTCTCTAGGAGTTTTAGGAAAAGGCCTGGGTGCCACACTGAGTCAAACGCCTTCTTAAAATCAACAAAGCAAGCGTGTATTTTGCCACGTGAGCTGTGGACATGGGTCTTGATGAGGCTGTGCAGTGTGTAGATGTGGTCGGTTGTGCGGTGGTTTGGCATGAACCCGGCTTGGCTTTTGCTGAGTACGTCCTGCTGTGTGAGGAAGGAGAGGATCCTCTTATTGATGATGCTGTTAAACAGTTTCCCCAGTGTGCTGCTGACACAGATTCCTCTGTAGTTTGCTGGATCATATCTGTCTCCATTCTTGTAGATGGGTGTTATGAGGCCTTCACTCCAGGCCTGAGGAAAGGAGCCCGCACTCAGGATAAGGTTGAATAGTCTTGCGAGTGCCTCATGTATTTCCTGGGGGCTGTATTTGATCATCTCTGGCAGGATGCCATCGGTACCGCTAGCCTTCTTACATTTTATCAGCTTTGTTCTTTCTCTTATTTCCTGCACCGTGATTGGTTTATCCAGAGGGTTTTGAAAGTCCTTGATTGTCTCCTCCATGTCCTTCAGTTTTGCGGCTATTTGTTTCTGCTCCAGGGTTTGGGCATTTTCTGGGATGTCCTTGTAGAGGTTCCTGAAGTAGTGGAGCCAGATGTGGCCATTTTGGATATGAAGAGGACTTTTTTTAGGCTTTGCACCGATATGGTTCCAGGTCTCCCAGAATGAGTTGTCTTGGAGGGAGTCCTCCAGCTGTTGGAGTTTGTGGGAGATGTGGCTCTGTTTTTTCCGCCTGAGGGTGTCTTTATATTGTCTCTGCAGGTGGTCATGGGCTTCCCTTAGGTCTCGGTTGTTGGGGTCTCTGTGTTTTTGGTTAGAGGCTGCCCTTAGCGAATTACGTAGAGCCTTGCATTCACTGTCAAACCATTTTTGGGACTGTTTATTTGTGGATCTCTTGAAGTTGGTCTGCTTGAGGCCTGCTAGTACTGCCATGGTATGTAGGATGTTACTGAAGTCCTTCAATGCATGGCTGACACCTTGTTGGTTTGGTTCATATGGGTTGTTATAAAAGTTTGTCAGCAGTTCTTGGATTTTGGCAGTTTTGGTCATGTTGGTGTATTCGGTGGCAGACTGTTTGGGCCATTTGAAGGGTGGTGGCAGCTTGTAGAGACCGGTCTGATGAGGCTGCTGTGTGGTTGGTTTGTCGGTGGATTTCAGGTACAGCAGGATTTGGCTGTGGTCTGACAGGTGTGTTTCAGGGGTGACTATGACCTCTCCCTCTCCCTCTCTCCCTCCCTCTCTCTCCCCCTCTCTCTCTCTCTCTCTCCCTCTCCACACTCTCTCTCTCTCTCCCTCTCTCTCTCTCTCTCTCTCCCTCTCTCTCTCTCTCTTCCTCCATCTCCTCCATCTTTCTCTCTCTCTCTCCCTCTTTCTCTCTCTCTTCCTCCATCTCCTCCATCTCTCTCTCACTCTCTGGGATTAGAACCCAGGGCTCAGTGTGTAGTAGGTATCTGTCTTACCCACTAGGCCATCAACCACACTACATGCTAAAGCTGGCCTAGCATTTATCAGATGGTAGGAGAGAGGTCACACCTACAACAGGAGTGCAATAAAAATGTATTTGAAATAAAAACTTCAATAAAAAGATTCTAATGCAGTACTGTATTTCAGTCAAGTCACAAAAATCTTCAAAGTCTGTGACTGGAGGCAACGTTTGGTGAACCCTTTCGAGAGAAGTCTGTTTTGTTGTGTTCTCATTGTAGTGGCTAAAACACTGGTTAAAAAGTGACTGGCCTTCAAAAATCATGAGAGAGAGAGAGAGAGAGAGAGAGAGAGAGAGAGAGAGAGAGAGAGAGAGAGAGAGAGAGAGAATAGCGTCGGGTATCCGAATTCTGTTCAGGTAGAAAAAATGTCAAATTCGGATATCCGAATAACTGGGTACCCGGATCCGGATTTGGGCGGGTAGTAAAAAGTACTACCCGAGCATCCCTGCTTCTATCCCCTTCCCCTATTGTTAGATTCACCCAAGCTTATGGACTATGTATTTTGGTACTGTCCACCCTGCATTGGGAAGGGGAGAGGGAGCAGTGGGGTAAAAAAGACTTGAAGGTGTGCTGTTAAAAATAATAAATATAAAATACAATATAATAATAATAATAATAATAATAGCAACAACAACAACAACAGCAATATAATATTTATATATATATATATATATATATATATATATATATATATATATATATATTTTATTTTTTTTACAATGTTTTATTTTAAATGATTAATAATAATAACAATAAGAATTTTACGATTTGTGTAGTAGGTGATAACTGATGTGTGGTGCTGAAGTAAGCATATCAAAAGCAGACAAAAATAAAATAATGATTAATAGGCCAAAAACAGCATGTTCGAGCTGATATTTTTAATACAGGGTATGAATTAGGTTTCCCCTAGGCATATAGGGTTTACATGGGCACTTAAGTGCGGATCAGTTCATTGGGTGAGTGCACTGCTGAATGATAAGGAACTTATATGATTTAAGTTATTTTATACTTAGAATTGCCTCAGACCCCAGGACATATTGTAGTCCCCAAGATACATCCATGCTTATGACTTGGGCTTATGTTACAGTACAGTATGTACACCATAGCAAAAGTTATAAATACAACTCCCTTACCTGCCATACTGTGTTTCCCCACCTCCAAGGTTCAACGTTCATTTGAGCTTTGTTCTTTACTCTACTCCTTATTATCTACTTTACTGCTGCACTACACTAGTCCTCCAAAAGTACAGTAAGTGGTAAAAATAATAATATACTGTGCTTAATCAAACATTTATAAACTGTACTCCTGTTAAAAAGGTACAGTATAGCGCAGCTCTCTGCCAATTTAATGCCTCTTGTATTTGGAACTACACACAATTGTAGAAAAAAGCACTCGGCAAAGGCGTGGCCTAACAGCCGTTTCATGGGTCACCCCCGCTTTGTCAGAGGCACATACATGAATAAAGGTTTGTGGAGCATTCACACCGGTGCCCAGTGCTTTCTTCTACAGTTGTGATTGGACTGTCTGGTGAGCTGAGAGCACAGTGTGTTACCCCGTCCATCTTTTGGGCTGTTACCAGTCTGCATTTGGGTGCCGGCTGTCTCCTTTTTCTCCTTGTTGTATTTAGAAGTACACTTGTAGGTACAGAAAAACAAAAATATATTAATCGGTTTCAAGTGGAAACCATTTTTGTCCTCTAAAAGACATTTTCTTGATACTATTATCAACTTCTTCAGGTTAAATGAGGTGAAGAAAACACAATTCATTGCCTTTTAAGTACAAATAATCAATTTATTCCATCCAACAAATGTCAATTGACACTATCAATTTGTAGATGCCGCTTAAGTGCCTGCCTGACGTGGTCCTTCCCTAACCGTAAGATGTCATTATTCATCAATATACAATGCTGTTTTTTTCATCACTATGTAAAGCTGTTTTACTAGCCATTTTAAAAATGATACAATCCTTAAGCCAGGCAATTAAAGGGATTCTGTAGGGGGTCGGGGGAAAATGAGTTGAACTTACCCGTGTCTTCTAATGGTCCCCCGCAGACATCCTTTGCCCGCGCAGCCACTCACTGATGCTCTGGCCCCGCCTCCGGTTCACTTCTGGAATTTCAGACTTTAAAGTCTGAAAACTACTGTGCCTGCGTTGCCGTGTACTCGCTCTCTCTGATGTCATCAGGAGTGTACTGTGCAGTCCCAGTATGGTCTGTGGCTGCACAATACACTCCTGGTGACATCAGCGGGAGCGGGGACACTGTCTGATAGCAGAGTAGGGTTATGCTCTTTGCAGCTATCTTAAATCTATTTGTTAAAGAAACAGCCTTAAAAATAAACATACAGCTTTAGAAATACCATCTAACAACTTAGAAATAAGATAATTCAGAAATGTTATGTTAAAGCAAACCTGAAGTACTAATAAACTTATGAGATAATTAACTGTATGTGTTCTACTAATGGTAAACAGAACAAGGGCTCTGCCTCTGACACAGGAGACCTGGGTTCAAATCTAGGCTCTGCCTGTTCAGTAAGCCAGCACCTATTTCAGTAAGGAGTTTCTTGGGCAACTCTCCTTAACACTGCTACTGCCTTCTGAGTGCGCTCTAGTGGCTGCCTCGCAAGCGCTTTGAGTCCGACAGGAGAAAGGCGCTATACAAATACTGCCATTATAAGTAACATAGAACTGAGCCTCATATTTTTTTTCCAGTTTGTAGGATAAACGAGGCAAATCAGATTCTAAAAATTGGGCATGTACAGGCAGCAGTCCCAATGCCCACCGCTTACCCTGTTCTTCTCCATCCTCCTCCACTGGCTCGCAATTGCCTACTTCCGGGTTGGCCAGGCCACGCACTAGTGCACCAGCACTGGCCCAGCGGTGCACGTCTTTGATCGCACTCCCATGGCTGGGAATGCTCTGTTCATGTTAAAGTGCTCCCAGAAAATGTCCTTGAACTTCGGGTGGTGCCACAAATTTTTGTCTAATCTAATTTTCAATTTCCATTAAGTACATGCGCCAAATTTACAGGTTAATAGCAAAGCTACTATACTTGTTAGAGCCAATAACATTTCTAGGTATACTGTATGTAGGAGAACAGTGTCAACATAAGGAAAATACAAAGTTCCAAAAGAGTCTGCTTTTTTTTTTTGCATGACGGACAGCGTACAGAAGGGAGAGGAAACATTAGGCCATGGAAGTGGGACCTGAAATCGAGGAATATTGGATTAATTTATGAAAACAGATGAATGCAGGAGGATGGATGGACTCGATTCGTGGTACATCACCACCTGATGCTAAATGCAGCCCATGCAGTTTGGGGCACAGGAGGACCATAAGGAAGACTGAAGGTAGGATTTTTCTTTAGATTTTTGTCCACATAGATATAATTATTATTGTTATTATTATAATTATTATTATATTTTATTATTATTGATTTATAAAACACCAACATACTCTGTGGCACTGTAAAAAGTAGAAACAAATATGGGGTACATAATACAGACAAATGGAATACACCAAGCTACAAAATAAAAAATTGGTGACAAAATACAAAACGATACAAAAAGCAGAATACAAAATACAAAATTGGTAATGACAGTGATAAAAGTAACATGATAAATAAAATGTATAATGAATTCCAAGACAAAAAAAAGGGGGAGAGAGCCCAGCCCTTGCAAGCTTACAATCTAAAACAAAGAGAGGGGGGGAACAAGACGTGGGGTAGTATACAATAGAGATGGCCCAGCCTTGGAGAACTCATGGAGAAGCATGTGATCAGTTTGATCAGCTGATAGATTTGTAAGCCTCTGATTTGCTGTGATGACTTCCTGGTTTAACACATGATCATGGCCAGCAAATCAGAGCCTTACAAATCTATCAGCTGATCAAACTGATCATGTGCTTCTCCATAAGTTCTCCAAGGCTGGGCCATCCCTGATTCCATAGTATACAATAGACATGTAGAGGTTGTGTGTTTTAGAATATCTAGTAGGAGTGCAGTTTGGTCTTAGGACAACGAGGAAGTGACCTAAGGTGGCGCATATGCTTGTCGGAACAAGTGAGTTTTTAAAGAGCGTTTAAAGGTAACAAAGGCTGGCGAGTGACAGATGTGTTGTGGGAGGGCATTCCAGAGAGAGATTGTGGATAACTTTGTAGGTAAGGGTTAAGAGTGCTATATCTCCTGTAGTAGAAATGCTCATTGTTTGTTTAGGATATGTTTACGTACAACATTAACAGATCAACCCCAAAATGAGATGGGCCTTGCAATGGCTTCAAGGCATGCCCATTACCTACACGTCTGTGGATACATGGAAACATCAAGTCTATGTTATTTGGAGGTGTAGTGTGCATCCCTTGACTTCATGTCAGTTAGAGTGGAGGTCCCTTGGTCCCTTTAAATTTTGTTGTATGCTTTTGTGCACCCTCATACTTGCTGTTAGCTAGATTGAGGGATCTGCCACTTTTTTAGTTCCATTTGGAATGTCCGTAATATTAGTATTTCTACCTAACGCCATACTTCATACACCCACATATCATCCATCAACATTAAATTATTAGCTGATTATGCCTATGAGGCTTTTGGAGTTGGCAATGCTTTCTTGTTTAATATGCAAACAATTTAAAGGTTCTCTTGCTGCCAGGTGACTACACATCCTATGTATTTCAGTCCAATACAGCAGACATGTAAGATCATGAAAATTGGCTCAGTTAGGTTAATCTGGTGCAGGTGATCCAAAGGGGAGAAACCTGTCACTTAAACTAATACTATCGATACCCAAGTGTTCTAAAATGACAGTGTGCAAATAATGTCTAAGTAGTTGTGTAAACATTTCCTACTTTTCATGTTAAATATCAGAGGCAAAAGTTGCAATTTATTGAGGGTAGGAGTTAGCTACAGTATATTGGGACAAATCAATTGCACAAGGGGTGTCTGCTTCAATGCACAGCCAGAGTTGCATATCAGACTACAGAAAGCAAATATCAAACATATCAAACTCTGAAAGCAAAAACAGTATGAAAAGCTGTGACAATTAGTTACATTTCCTCTGCTCTCTTCAGACACTTCAATCACAAACACAGGACACAGGAGCTGCAGCTGTTGGGAGCTCTCTTCTCTGTCACATACAGAGCTACACATAGAGTTAACTGATCAAGTGAGAGGGGAATTTATCCTCTCCTCATGGCTCAGTCAGCCATCAGTTTTGGCGTCAGTAAAGTTTGAAAGTATTTTTAGAACAGTAAACAAAGAAGTTGCTACTAAAATGTATACACCAGCACTTAGCAGCACTTCCCAAACAATTACTGTGTCAATTGAAAAAAATATGTGAATTCGATAGTATTCCTTTAACTATGTGTACTGGAAGTAGTTTCCAAACTACTGTAAGTGCCTTATTAGACAATAAGCACATTAAACCTCCCTTTAACCTCCTTTAACACTGTGTCGAGCATACCGCCGGCTGTCCCCAGGAGTCCCCCATTATAATTTTAAGTGATCGTGTAGTTGTAATATCTTAAGCTAGCACTAGGCTAGCTAGCAATGGTGGCCGGCATCCCCCTGATTACTTCTGAACCCCCCGATCGCCGCTAAATACATTACCCCCCCCCCCCCCCTGGATCCAGTGATCAGCGAAGCCTCCCTGCACATATCCGGTCTTCACTATGGGGAGAATCGGGTCTGCGCATGACGTCATGACGTCGCCAACGTCATGTTCGATCCTCTCCATAGAGAAGAGCGGAGCTGTCCGGGGAGGCTGCGCCAATCGCTGGATCCAGGGGGGTAATGTATTTTGCGGCGTTCGGGGGGTTCAGAAGTAATCAGGGGGATGCCGGCCACCATTGCTAGCTAGCCTAGTGCTAGCTGAAGATATTACAACTGCTCGATCACTTAAAATTATAATGGGGGACTGTCGGCTGCAAACCCTCCGGCGTGCGTAACGGCCAGGAGGTTAAAGCTTTCAGCCTCACATATTTTTTTCTGGAGTACAAACTTTTTCCTTTTGTTAAATGAGTAGATCTGCTTTTCTATTTTTAATGTATTAACTGCTATTATACCTAGGTGAACACAAAATATATAGATCTGGCAATATTTTGTTACCCACTCGGGAAAATCACGATGGCATGGTGCACCACAACCCCATTACACTTGTCCTTACAGAGTTTGGGTTATGTAGACACCACTATCATCAAGAGGGATGGTCAAATTTTATTAGCAGAAGTTGGCGCTAAGGAGACTAGAGCACCAGACGTATAAAAACTAAGAAAATCTATAATGATAATCTAACTAAAGGTGAACGGAACGCTTTGAAAGAATTGCGTAATGATTTTGCGATCACTATACGACCAGCGGATAAGGGTGGGGGGATAGTGGTGCAGGATACAAGTGCATATCAAGAAGAAGCAATGAGACTGCTGGGGGATCAAAAAACGTATTGCCGTTTGAGGAATGATCCAACTACTGAATTCGTGAGGGAATTGAAAGTCCTACTGGATAAAGGCTTAAATTTAGATATCTTATCAGAGAAAGAACACCAGTATCTTGACATTAAATTCCCAAGGAGTCCATTGTTTTACCATCTGCCGAAAGTCCATAAATGTATCAATACCCCCCCAGGTAGGCCAATTGTGTCAGGGGTGGGGTCTCTAACCTCTAATCTCTCTAGATATGTCGACTCCTTCCTACAGAAGTATACTAGGGAGACATTGGCATATCTGGAGGACACCAAACATATTTTAAACATATTGGAGGATTTGAAATGGGAGGAAGGATGGCTGTTATGCACTTTGGATGTGACTTCATTATATACAATTATTGACCACCAGAGGGGGCTGGAAGCAGTAAAGTTTTATTTGAATAAAGACATCACAATGGACCCATTGCAGGCGGAATTCATATTAGAAGCGATCCAATTCATACTGGAACACAATTACTTCCAATTTGGGGAAGATTGGTACCTACAGGCCAGTGGAACGGCGATGGGGACCCGGTTCGCGCCGGCTTATGCAAATTTATTTATGTCCCATTGGGAAGACCACCACATTTATGGAGATGGTGGCCCCGGCGCGAGCCGGGTCCTATGGTGCCGTTTTATAGATGATGTACTATTGGTCTGGAGGGGTGACCGACATTCATTGGAACAGTTCATTCTTAGTGCTAACAACAATGACTGGAATATTAAGTTTACTGCGAATATAAGTGATACCAGGGTAAGCTTTCTAGACCTAGAAATATACATCGATTCTGGAGTTTTAAAGACAAAAACTTTCCAGAAGGCAGTGGATGTGAACAGCTACATCCTTCATACCAGCTGTCATTTACCACGCTGGTTGAATGGTGTTCCCAGGGGGCAGTTCACGAGATTGCGACGCAATTGTACAGAAATTGCTGAATATAATGAAGAAGCGGAGAATCTCGAGAACTGCCTCCTTGAAAAAGGTTACCACAAAAGACAGATAGAGGAATCTAGAAGGGTGATTGCATGTAAGAAAAGAGAAGACTTATTAGCCCCAAAAACTAAAACAGAGTGGGACGGGAGTGACTTTTCCATGGTCCTTCAATACACATCACAATCCAGGGTGATATCTGGAATTGTCCGGAAACACTGGAACGTATTGAAGGAGGATAAAATTCTGGGGGAAATATTACCAGAGAACCCAAAATTAATTTTTAAAAGAGCCCCTAATGTGGGCCTTTCTATTGCCACAGCTGCTAATGAAATTAATAAAGGAGATATGTCAATGATATTAAAAGGACAACAGGGTTTTAAAAGATGTGGATTCTGCAATAACTGCAGAATGACACATAATCCTGGAAAAGTCACTGATGTCATCACACCGGCTGGGGTGTCCTTTAAAATTAAAGACTCCATAACATGCAATACGAAGGGGGTCATATATTGTATCCAATGTCCCTGTCATAAAAGATATGTTGGAAGAACAAAGAGAGTATTGCATACACGTATAGGGGAACATTTTAAAAATATACTTAAGAAAAATGAGAAACACCCACTTTCTAACCATTATAAAGAGAGACATAATGGAAGTTTGAAAGGTACAATCTTTTTTGGTTTAGAAGTGATAAAGAGGAGTCCGAGGGGGGGTGATTTTATTAGGAAAATGTCTAGGAATGAATCCAGATGGATCTTTCAGCTGGACACATTGATGCCAAAAGGATTAAATAGCGAGATGGAAACATTCGCTTTTTTTAATGAATGACTATACATTCAAACAATAGGCATGATTGATGAAAGGAGTAGAATTATGCATGGATTGCTGTGATGGTAGTATGATAAGTTATGAGTAAAATATCTGCATAAACCCACATTTGCATATTGATGAGAAGGGTGAAGATAAATATGCACATGATAAGCTGTGAGATGTCATAGAGGTAGTATAAGGATTTGCATAAACCCACATGTGCATAATGATGAGGTGGGTGTTGATAAATCTGCATAAGAAAAACTGTGAGGTGCCAAAATGAGCTAAGTACTTGCATAAACCCACACTTTGCATAATGATGAGGTGGGCGGAGATAAACCTGCACATGGGTGGTGGAGCAGGCAAAAACCTATTTAAGTGGATGAACTATGTCGAGTAAAATCAATCCTCCTGAAGAAGGCTAACGTATTATAGCTGAAACGCGTAGAGGTTCTCTTGTAACTGAACAAACCGTTTCTGGAGCATTTAGGAACTAAACTGGCCGCAATAGCGCTTAGCGACCATTTGCACATCAAAGGATCCTATTGCTTTAAGGTGACGTCACCAGAAAGAGCAGCTTACGGCTTGCTGGAACAGACAGCGGGCGTCACGCTGAACTTGTCAGCAGGAAGTGACGTATGCGACCAAGCATCGCCGAGAGCTGAACGGAAAAGGGAGCTCTGAAGTACCCGGCTGAGTCTATAGCTTGAAGATCGGGGAGAGGAGCTTCTAAGACATAGAGGTACTCTGATTGAACATAGTTTGCTGTAAAGTCACGCTTGAAAAAGCGTTTGTAAACGAGACTGTTAGCACATATGAAACGGGCTGAATCCACTGAGGCTGATCTATGCAGTGTGACTTATAAAGTCTTAAAAGATGCCTGTGTGAAAAACTGACAGCACATATCAAACGGGCTGAATTCACTGAGGCTGAGTGATGCACTGTTGGAACTGACACCTGTTTATTGCACAAAATTGATCAACTCTTCTCATGAATAGGATCTTAATATACGATCTATTTTTGGAATAGTTGCTGGAAAGAAAGAAAAGAAAAAAGCCTTTTTTTCTATGCTCCAGGAATCATATGCTATTAAGGACTGCCAATAAGCAATCAAGAGTCTAGGTGTAGATCTTAATTAGCTCAGGTTGTTAGGAAGAGGTTTTTGATACACCTGATGAATTTATGGTATGATTGTGAATAGTATGAAAGGCATGAGTGTTTTGTTATAGGTGTGGTTTTTTTAGCATTTTATCTATGTACATGAGAATTTTATAGATTAAATCATTATCACTAGCGGATGGTCAAATTTGTTAAATCCCAAATTGATGTTTGCATTGCGAAATCATGAAATGGTAATTAATTGTGACTATATCATAATCAAAAGTTTAATTATGGTCAGTATGAATTTCCAGAACTATGTTCACACTAGGTTACAATTGTGCTTGGCAGCTTTTCGCTTGCAATTTTCTCTTATCCACATTTTTCATATAGAATTTTGACATTTCTGCCCCTTGAGTATACACAAAAATAATTTGTGCATTACCTGAACAAAATTTTGCATAGTGTTCTGAGTTTACAAATCGGAATGCCGTAGATTCCTCATTCCGACTTTCAACTTAAAATTGTGAAATATGCAACTCGGAATTCCGAGAAATCCATGCACTCATCCATAATCACCACACACATTAAATGTAATATCCAGCTTCAAAAGTGTCACATTTGAAGCAAAGATTTACGAGCACAAAAGAACACTACATGTTGGGAATAAACCATAGTATTCACACTGCGACCATTACACTAAATGGCAAAGAGAAACTGTAGTAAATGTTTTTGAAAGTTCAGATGCAACTGTTAGAGGGAAGAAAACGTAATCCCTTGGAAGGAACTATGGAGTACAGCAGCCATATCGTAAGAAGATCCGGCCACCAAATGTTTCCCTATTCACTTAGCAGACCGAGGACAGTTCACCCCTAAAACACAGCACACAAAACATAAAAGCACTTAAAAAAATCCCACCATTCATTCTGTGCAGCCGTAAATGAAAAATAAACGCTGCTTTTCCATCATTAAAATTTTACAGTCAAAATTAGAACAACATTTAGGCTCCCAGATGTTTTACTGCGTCCGCATTCAAAGAAGCATACTGATTTTATATTCATTAAGACACGCAAGGGTTTCCACGGCCGACAGCTTTAAAACACTCCGATAAAGGCTTGCAGCTTGGCAGTCCGCTGCTGGTGCTGATTCTGCAGAAACCTGAAGACTTAGCACATTCTCTTCATGGCGAATTTCTCTTTTTATAGTCAGCGGCACCTGTCTACACTGACTTTATGCCCACTTAATGTAGACTTCTTTTTTTTTTCATCTATTCACCAATGGTTTTTCTTCTCTAATTACCCCGTATCTTTATTTTCTATGTTGGCAAAAGACACATTAAATGGGAATTTAATGAAAAAGCCATCTTCCTGCATTGTGAAACGAGATTGCTCGTTACCCATAATTCCTGTATATTTTATTGTGCATTTCTAGTTATTTACCCCTTCAGTCACTGCCTTAATGTGGTGTGGTGCTCCAAATAGGCTTACAGGAGGTTCCTTTAAGATGGCCTGCAGCCAGGTGAAAAAAAATGCACAAAAAAACATAAAAGCAGAAGTTAAATGACCCCAGACTTCTCAGTATTTTTTTTTTTTTGTAATTTTCCTACCATAACCATCTTCATGCACTTTTCAGTCTGGAAAGTTCAGAAACCTGTCAGGATATAGGGACATTACTCTAGTGATTTCTCCTAATATACGACAGGGGCTAATTCACCAAGATTATCTCGATTTAGAAAACAGTGGAGAACACCCAATAACTGGAGTCAATTAGGAAATTTTGTTTTAACCTTTATAAAAACTGTTTGCTGTTAGGCCCAAACACTGCAAATGCAGCGCTAGAGACTTGGGCGCAGCCGGCGCCACCATAGGAATTACGGCTATAACGGCACACAGTCAGTAACTTCGGCGCCGTCACAACACTGAGCTGAAATTATGTTTAAAACACTGTAATTTGCCTTCCAGCAATAGCTGGAAGCCTTATTACATCATTCCCCACTATCCACGTGGGCCTGGAGGGGGAACAGTATTTAACACTGCCGGGAACTTGTGCAGCAGCAGGATATGCCATACCGGCTGTATCCTGCGCCCAAGTCTCCCGGCAGCGAATTCTCTCTGATGCGTTAGGTCCCAATTTGATATCTTCCTGCATGCATTCTCGCACATGTTCTTCGACGCATACTATACATGCTCATAAAACATGTGTCCCCAGCTGCATACAGTAAAATGAATATTAAATGTGAGCACTGTCTACACATATGCATGGAAAAATGCATTAGATGTGAACAAGCTTATTGGTTAACATGGGCTGTCAGTTCTAATGTGTTTGTACTGAGGCTAATGTGTTTGTACTGACTTAACACAATATAATACGTGCATTAATGTGATTTCATGCATAGTTTTTCCAATGTGCCGCAGGTGCGACGATGTACATTAGAACATAGATGTTGGCAGCTGCTCAACAGTATACAAGGAAATTGTGTGCGCTGCCCAATAAAATGTTTCAGGATGTGTTACTTTACAATGCATTGGAACCCGTTTTTGTACTGTGTATTGTAACATGAAAGTTATTACACAGAATGTGCGGTGTGTTATAATTGACAGCACTGCCCATAGTGCAAACGAGTCCTCAAACTGACAGCATCACAAATCGGGGGCAGATTTACAAAGACTACATCCCACATTATTTAGACAACATTCATATAATTTAATTAGATAATGCACATCATAATAATGAATGTGTGCTTTGTGTAAATAATGTGTATTGCAATATTTGCATGTTTTATATTACAAGGAACTTGAGAAAAATAGAGAAACCTTTTTTTGTCCCAGTTTCCAGTAAACCACTGTACTGTAATATTGTTTTATTAAATATTATATCCATAAAGTAACCACATGTAGGGAAAATTCACATTTGTCTGCACAGAAAATGCAAAGTTGTTTACGCTTCCTGTGTGCTTCCTGTGCATTACAGCATTTGCGTTCTGCCACAGTAGCTTATGATTGTCAATGAGGAAATGCACATGAGTGAAATTATACTGAGCTGTAAGTTTTTTTCCTGTATGCAAAATTTGCATTTAAGTGTCCCATTTATTTACATTGGTTTTGAGTTCAAATGTGAGTTTGCATATGAGAACAGGCATGCTATTTTGACAAGTGTGAACCCTGAATCAAACATGCACAGTATATGGTGGAACTCTCATATGTATTTGTGATTTCTTTAATACGTTTAATGGTTGATCGGCGAAGCTTTTATTTGTGGTACTAGCTGATGGTTCGGCGTTGCCCGGGTATGTATTTGGCTGGTGTTGGCCCCACCCCTTTTTCCTAACCCTAACACCAAAATTACTCAATTACTCAATGACCGAGTTTGTGAGCTTTGCGGTCTTTGGCATCAATAATTTGCACTGAAAAAAAACAAATCAGATTGGCTGTTTGTGGCTCCACCCCCTTTTCTGAACTTGAACCCCAGTCACCTAATGACCAACTGTACCAGGTTTGAGGCGTGTGCCCTTAACAGTGCAATAATGGAAGCAATTAAATATTCCCCTTGAAAATAAATAGGTGAATTTTGATTGGCTTTTGTAGGCTCCACCCACTTTTCTGAATATTAATCTCAGTCACCCAGCGACCAGCTGTGCAACGTTTGAGAACCCTGTCATTAACACTGTAAGAATGACTGCAGTTTACATTTTCCCAGTGAAATTTGTATTTGTCTCCGCCCACTTTTTGGTTATGGGGATAAAAAAAAGTATCCTATATGTTATTCCAGGTAATGTACTATGTGTGTGCCACATTTCATTCAAATCCGTTCAGCAATTTTTGCATGATCGAGTAACAAACATCCAAACTTTTGCATTTATAACATCAGTGAGATGTCTATCACAAATAAAAAAGAGGGAGAGTAGTGATGTGCCAAAATTATGCGTTTTTGAATTACGACACAAAATTTGCAATTAGGACACAAAATTGCAATTCGTAATTCTTAGAAAATTCATAATTTATCATTCTTAATTTGTCATAATTTCACATGACGATCATCGCTAGAGGTGAGTGCAAGTAGATGAGTCCATATTGGGCATGGCCAGCAAGAATGAGGTGTGACAATAGGTCAGGTACTCAATGACATGTAAACAGGTCAGCATATACATGTCCCACAAATAACATACTGGTAATTCATCATCTTATTCCCCAAAAAACAATAATGCAACATCATGACCCCAAATAAACAATATTGAAGTATTTAAAATAAATAACAAGTAGGCAGTATGTCACAAAAACAACAAAATCTCCTATGTCTCCTAAATAATGCTGTTAGACAACAGGCCCCAGTCAGCTAACCCAGATATTATCTATCTCTTTATCCTGTCCAGCAGAGCATCCAGTTCTTGATCATGGATTTGTGTAGCCACTGCTGCCTCTGTAGTGTGTTCTTCACCCCTCCTCCCCTGATAGCTGTCCATCCACTGACATTTTTTACTTGTACAGCAGGCAGCGCTTCCCAATACAGGCTGCACCCGAATGTATGTGTACAGATTGTTTCTTACTAGACTCTTCCACAACGATGATGTAGCCTCAAGGAAGAGACCTAACCACTAGTCTAACATTTAAAACACAATTCTTGCCTGGGGCTGCTAGCTATGAATGGTCTATACATGTTTTCAAAGAACAGCAAAAGGTTGGCGGTGCTCCTAGGCTGCAAATGAAATGAAACAAACAGAGGTGTGCAGAGCCCCCAGGGGCTTAAATACACACCTTGAATACAAATCAGATGCAAATTATGCACTAATACCTAATGTAAATATTTGTATGCAAACTGATATACATGGATGCAGCTAGTTATAAATAGTGTTGGGCGAACACCTGGATGTTCGGGTTCGGGAAAGTTCGCCGAACATGGGCCAGATGTTCGGCATGTTCGGCCCGAACCCTGAACTCCCCCGAACATCCCGCTTTTGGGGGCCCTATGGGGTCGCAGGCATAAGGGGGGAGCATGCCCCGGTCGCGGGGGGGGGGAAATTCCCCCCCACCCCCTCCGCTAGCGCTCCCCCCTCTGCCCGCTTCCCCATACAAAAATTTTCCGTAAAGTTCAATAGTACCTTCAGTGGCTGGCTGGCACTGTGGTGTGAGTGAGTAGGAGGAGTCCGAGTAGGACGCGTTGAGGCCGGGCAGCGGGCGGTTCAGCGGTAGTACCCTTGTGGTACTTCCGCCCTTTATCTGACCTCACGTCCTCTACATACTAGGGTACGCGTCACGCGTACCCTCGTATGCGTCATCACGTAGAGTACGTGAGGTCAGAGAAAGGACGGAAGTACCACAAGGGTACTACCGCTGAACTGCCCACTGCCCGGCCTCAACGCGTCCTACTCGGACTACTCCTACTCACTCACACCACAGTGCCAGCCAGCCACTGAAGGTACTATTGAACTTTACGGAAAATTTTTGTATGGGGAAGCGGGCAGAGGGGGGAGCGCTAGTGGAGGGGGTGGGGGGAATTTCCGACCCCCCCCCCGCGACCGGGGCATGCTCCCCCCTTATGCCTGCGACCCCATAGGGGGGCAGTATTCGGCTGAACAGGGCCCTGTTCGGCCGAACAGGGGCCCTGTTCGGCCTGTTCGGCTGGGCATTGAGCTGTTCGGGCGAACCCGAACTAAAAAGGCCGAACACCATGAGGTGTTCGGCCGAACTCGAACATCACCCGAACAGGATGATGTTCTGCAGAACCCGAACAGTGGCGAACACTGTTCGCCCAACACTAGCAGCGACACAGAACACAATGCTATACAGTGGCGGGTGAGCGGTGTACCACTATTCCCAGCAGCGACACAGAGCACAATGCTATACAGTGGCGGGTGAGCGGTGTACTACTGTTCCCAGCAGACACAGAGTGGCAGTAAACAGAATGCTATATAGTGTGGCTGAGCGAGGTACACAGAGTGACAGTAAACAGAATGCTATATAGTGTGGCTGAGCGAGCGGTGTACTACTATTCCCAGCAGACAGAGAGTGGCAGTAAACAGAATGCTATATAGTGTGGCTGAGCGAGGTACACAGAGTGGCAGTAAACAGAATGCTATATAGCGTGGCTGAGCGAGCGGTGTACTACTATTCCCAGCAGACACAGAGTGGCAGTAAACAGAATGCTATATAGTGTGGCTGAGCGAGGTACACAGAGTGGCAGTAAACAGAATGCTATATAGTGTGGCTGAGCGAGCGGTGTACTACTATTCCCAGCAGACACAGAACAGTAAACAGAATGCTATATAGTGTGGCTGAGCGAGGTACACAGAGTGGCAGTAAACAGAATGCTATATAGTGTGGCTGAGCGAGCGGTGTACTACTATTCCCAGCAGCGACACAATGACTGGGGGGACCCTGGCTAGCGTGGCTGGAGCGCGAACTACCCTGCCTGCCTACCCAAAGCTAAACCCACAGACAAATGGCGGAGATATGACGTGGTTCGGGTATTTATTTACCCGAACCACGTGACAGTTCGGGCCAATCAGTGTATATTGTCTTGTCACTAACTGTCCCTCAGAGGGGCTCACAATCTAATTCCTAGATCTACATCTTAAAGAAAACCTGAACTGAAAATTAAAAGTCAAAATAACCATACACAGGTCATACTTACCTCTTGCGTAGTCTACTCCTCAATCTCTTTCTCCTCTCCTGCGTCCCATTTGTCCACTGTGATCAATGGAATTCTCCATCCTCCATTTTGAAAATGGCCATTACCCCATAAAAGTTTCCTGGTCAGCACACTGTTAAACTGTAACATCGCCCACCTGAGCCATAGGGAAACATGGAAATTACCTGGCATGTCAGTTGTCTTCTCAGCTATAACTGACAGCAACTGATATCTTTCAGTACTGACAAAATGTTGTCAGAATTGGAAGGGATTATTGCAAGAAGAAAATGGTGAGCTTCTGCGAGGAACTGATGGCGAGGTAACTATGTAATGTTTATTTGAAGTTACCTCATGTATTTATTTAAAATAATTTTACTCAGTACAGGTTCCCTTTAAGGTGGCCACACACGATACAATACAATGATCCGATTTTACGGCAATTCGATAAATATGATCGGATCTCCCGAAAATATCGAAAGCTTTTTTTTCATTCGACTGAAAAATCCGATAGGATTTCTAGGTTTTTTTTTATTTTTATCGATCCGAAATGCTGGAAATTTTTCTTCAATTTTTCTAAAGATTGTATGGTGTGTGTTAGATTGTCAATTTATTAACATACAAGCCCTAGCAACTTTCTCAGAGTTTCCATTTTTTTTTATCCTAATTGGGGAGAAATTGAACATAGGTGTGCGGCACATTGGTCATATTTTTTAAATCGGTCAGAAAAATTGATTGCAATTCTTGTATTGAACAGATATTTTAAAAAATTGTATGGTGTGTGGCCACCTCTACAGAGATTTAATTGAATCCTTTCCAATATATCTTACTTTTCATCCACTTTCCAGCCTACCTTTTCAATGAGTTCCAGACATGCAAAACAATTATATTTGCCATTTTTTCACACAGATGAGCAAATCTAAATTCCTTCACTTACTTTCTCATGAAAAATATCTGTTATCTGGCTATTATTGGTTACCTTATTATGTACACTCTGAAATGTAATTGACTCCAGTTGGTAGACTCCAAGTCTACCAATGCCAGTAGTGGGAAGTTTGTAGATGTCATTAAAGGTGGTCATACACTTATTGATGTTTTATATCCACTAGATATTGGTGCCCAAAACAATGTCTGATTGATTTTCTTCCAATGGAAGCTGCCCATTGATTGGTAACCGATAGGGAGCAGCAGTAGATTGGCAGCCCATAGCATTGCACTGCAATGAACAGTCCAATGCTGTGGTTTAATAGATTTTTTAATAGATTTGATGCTCTTATATAATAAATAATAATAAAAACACAAAAGAGCCATGCCATTGGCATGAGAATAAATATAGGTACACCAAGAGCCAAATATAGTGTAGTATGTACTGGTAATATGGGATGAAGTTGGTAGAGAAAATACAAATATACTCACAAAGCAGGGTTACCTCAAAGGCAACCACTGTAACAGCAGTAGAGTTGGGCCGAACGGTTCGCCTGAGAACGGTTCCATGCGAACTTCAGTGGTTCGCGTTCGCGTCCCGCAGGCGAACTTTTGCGGAAGTTCGGTTCGCCCCATAATGCACCATGAGGGTCAACTTTGACCCTCTACATCACAGTCAGCAGGCCCAGTGTAGCCAATTAGGCTACACTAGCCCCTGGAGCCACTCCCCCCCTAATACAAGGCAGGCAGCGGTGGCCATTACGCTCACTCGTGTGCCTGCGTTAGTGAGAGTAGGGCGAGCTGCTGCAGACTGTCTCTCATAGGGAAAGATTAGTTAGGCTTAGCTTGTTTCTGGCTGCATACCTGTTCTGTTCAGTCAAAAGGAGGAGAACAAACCAGTATATGCTGCTCAGAAACTGCACTTTAATAATTGATCATTAAAACACACACATGAATTCCATTGAAATGTCAGAAATTTCTTGACATGAATAATACTGTAAAATACAATATTAAGTGCTGCATACTATACGGACAGTAGGAAAAAGTCCCTTAAGAAAAGCTTATTTCCCTGGATAGGGATCAACCCCTAGAGAGCTGGTTGCTGGTACACGGGGATTTAAGCGAGGCTATAATGTCAAACAAATGAAAAGACACCAACCCACCCCTAAGGCCAATGAAGCTGGTCTAAATCCTTGGTGATGCCCCAACTGCATCTACGTGAGGGACCCAGGAGGGAATATCCTGGGGATAGAAGCCTCTCACAGAGGGCAGAAAGGACGTGACCAATATGTTCAATGATCAGTCTCTCAGCAACCCACAAAAAGAGGGGAAGAACACCCAGATGATAGAACCTATACTGTTCCTTAAATCAGGGATATTGAGGACACCCTATCCCGACCTGTGAGGAAACCATCATTAAGGTATTTTGGTAAAGGTTATAACCACTCACAGAGGATAAAAGGGTGTGACCAATATGATCAATAATAAGCTATTCATAGAATGCAAAAAAGCCGGTAAACATTGAAACATGTGAGAGTGCCGCCTGAAAGAATGTTATTGCCAAAACCACACTAAAGTACAAAAATATTGGATGATCTAAGCAGATTCCCAAATCAGAGTCTCTGAATCTTAGGTTACAATAGAGAACGCCACATGCTCCTTAGACCTACAAAGAAAGTCCAAGAAAAATAGAGGTCCAACCACAGCATAACTAGTAATATGGCTGAGAATAATTTGAAGGGCCCCTTTGCATGAGGCCAGCAATTAAATGATGTACAGTTCTCAGACCAAAGCGTGCTCCTTCAATTGTAAATCATCTCCAAGTGGAATATATATCGCCACCCCATTGCATATAGTTCAAAAAAAGATCTTTGAAATGCCAAACAGTCTATGCTGGATCATAGTAAATTCCACCAGAATCAGCCACATCGCTGCTGTATCCTTAATATATATAAATGCACTTGCTGGCAGTTAATGGACAGTAGATGAAACACTGTGATCAAAGCACCTGGTGTTACCAGTAAAGAGAAACTGCGTAGTTAGTTGCACATAGTGATTAGCATCACACTTTGTTTGCAAAATTAATGGCATTTAGCGGCCATCGCGCAGTTAGTATAGCGCTGTAAACAGGACTCCAGGCGTTTCTGATAATATCAGGCTGGATGGTCTAATCCACCATGTGAAAGATGTCAAAAGAAGACGCTATACACCCAGTCATTGTAGGATCAATGTCCATAATATGCCATTTGTGCAAGCTGGAGGTAGCAGCGGTACGTCAGAGTCACTTATCTGATCCAGTAGTGTGTTATGATCGGCAAGCTGCATGCGGATTCCGTGCAGGACGGCTGATGGTGGCTTGGCTGGATGGCGACAGGCAAACTTTCCCTCGTGTGGTAATGGCGGCGGCTCACATGAATCAAACCCGGCTACAGAGTACTGTTGAGCGTAGCATGACGTCTACGCGTTTCGCCCCGCCCACCGGAGTTTCATCAGGACGTGCTACGTCATCACGCCTGCTGTGTAAAGGTTCCCTCTATTTATATTACTCCGTCTGAACTTGGCATCATTCCAAGCAGACACCATCTAGTGGTGAGAACCAAAAACAACTGGCATTGCATTATGGAGACATCTTGTGGTCAAAAAGGGGTAATGAAATCCCCTGGCAAGCAAACAAACCATAGTGTGGACTCATGGATGTCTAATTAGCAACAAATATCTAGAGAGGAATTTGATTTTAAAGAATAGTTTTGGGAATCCTATTTTAGAAATACTTTGAGATTAAGATCCACATTAAGCCCAAGGGGGACCAAAGTCTTAAGCTGATATATCCAAAAACTTTCCTTTTTAATTAGCTGAGCTTTCATATTTCGATACCTAATACCCGGGTCTAGACGATAGATGGCCTTGAATTTCAGACCCGATGGGTCTGAATCATGGAACTCTGCAAAATGGGAAGCTATTGGGGTTTTGTCTCTTTTTTCCTCCTCTGCTGAATCAATAATCGCTCTCACATGTTCCTGAATTCTGGTACGTAATTCTCTTTCCGTCTTACCCACATAATGCTTATTACAGGGGCAGGTCATTTGGTACACCACAAAAGTGCTCCGACAATCAAGGGGGCACCTAATATTATATGTCCTGTCACCTGCTGAGTTCACAAAAATGTCAGTATTATCTACATATTGGCAAACTGAACATTTTTTACAGGGCGTCATCCCATTCGGTTTTTTAAAAAAGGGGCATTGTTTACTTTTGAATTCGGATTGAGTGAGGGTATCTGCCAGATTTTTATTCCGTCGTGCGGTTAATAATGGTCTAGGTCCTATAATTCCAGCTATTTTTGAATCATTGAGCAAAATAGGCCAAAAACGCTGCAAAGTGTCCCTAAACTTATTCCAATGAGGGCCATAGGTGGCTATGAGTCTAGGGTAAAACTGTACATTAGTACGTGATTTTTTGGTTAAAAGATCATCTCGATTGGTTTTAAGGGCCCTATAATAAGCAGACTTGAGAAGTTTATTAGGATAGCCTCTAGTTTTTAATCTCTGCCTCAAATCCAAGGCCTCCTTTTTAAAGGTGTCAATATCGCTGCAATTTCTTCTAAGACGCAGAAATTGTCCTATGGGGACTGCAGACTTTTGGGAATGTAAATGAGCACTTTGATAATGTAAGAGGGTGTTACCAGCCGTGCTTTTTCTAAAGGTAGACGTTGTGATGCCGTCACCCTCTCGCCTGATCCTTACATCCAGAAATTCAAGTTCACTAGAACTTGACTTATAGGTCAAGAAAATATTGTAGGTGTTGACATTTAGGCGAGATATAAAATCCTGTAAAGCTTCAGGGGACCCTGTCCAGAGTAAAAATACGTCATCCACATAGCGCAGCCAGAGGGAGGCATGCTCCCGATACGCCCGATCCACATAGACCACCTCCTCCTCCCATGCGCCCAGGTGGAGACAGGCGTACGATGGAGAGCAGGCCGCCCCCATGGCCACGCCCCGCCGCTGGCGATAGTACCGATGATTGAAAGTAAAAAAATTATTCATCAAAATAAACTGGAGCAGGGTGTCCACAAAATCATTGTGTCCATCCTGATCAGGGTAAAACCGTGTCATGAATTTCTTAACTGCCCGTCTACCTACGTCGTTTGGGATAGATGTGAAAAGTGATTCAACGTCCAGACCCACTAAAATCGCATGACTGGGAACCGATACAGTTTTAAGTTTGTGTAACAATTGCATGGTATCAAGGACAAAGGATGGCAGCATCTCAACCATAGGTTGTAATTTTTTGTCTACATATTGTGCTATTTTTTCAGTTGGGGAATTTATAGCAGCAATAATGGGGCGCCCAGGGGGGCAGACTGGATCCTTGTGAATTTTGGGCTGTATATAGATAGTCGGAACGACATACTGGTCTACCCTAAGGGCTTTGAGTTCTCTTTCAGTGAGCACATTGTCCAGATATCCCCACTCAAGGCGAGTGTTCAGTTCATCTTTTAGTTTGATAAAGGGGTTGGAAGTGACTCTTTCATAACAATCGAGATCTGCCAATTGACGATTAATCTCTTTTAAGTACATTTCTTTTGGCATCAGGACTATATTACCACCCTTATCACTTTTTTTAATGACAATATTATCGAGATTCTTCAATTTTTTGAGAGATTTGCGTTCACCTAAAGATAAATTGTCACAATTAAAGTCCTGCATCTGCCAAGTCTCAATCTCTTTCATAACACATTCATTGAACAATGCAACATGTTTGTTTTTTGTCATTGAGGGAATATACTCAGAAACTGGTCTCATATCTGTGTGTAGGGGGAATTTATGTTCAAAACCCATCTCCTCTACCTCCAACCCCTCAATGATTTCAAAATCGTCAACGTCAGTGAAACCCATATGATCTCCCACTAACCCCTGTGTAGTGACATCTCCGTATTCAACTTTTAAGAGAATCTTACGCAAATAGAGTTGCATATCTTTATAAATCTCAAAGTTCTGGACGGCCTCTGCCGGACAGAACGAGAGACCCTTATTTAACACGGAAATGTCAGTGGGTGTCAGAGTTAAGTCAGTGAGATTAATGATATTGTTATCCACAGGTTGAGGAACTGGATTGTCATCCAGCCTCAATCTTGGTGACCTTGTTTTTCTCTTCCGCCTCTTTTTTGGCTTCTCTCTAAAAAAGTAGTCTGTCTAGTTGACACTCCCTCTGATCTTTTAAGTATCCCTCTGTAATCTTTCTTACGGGGGTTAGGGCGAATGGGGGTACTTGACGCTGAAGTCGAGGTGTCATCCTGGGACTCGCCCGAGGAAGACGCCCAACTAATCTTTCTTCTTCTGGATCTACTACGTCCCCTAAGTTTCTGTGTATATTCCACAAACACTTTTTGTGTTGCAAAATCGTCCACATCTCACTGAAACTTTTTTTGTTTGGCAGCTTTTAGTTTATCATTTTCACCGTCCAACGCTTTCTTCATTCTAACATTAAAGGGGCCAAAGGACTCGTTATTCGCATATTTGTCCAATTCTGCTGCAGATTTACACAATTGTTTTTCCATTTCAAGTAATTGTATAGTCTCCTCTTCAACCATCATAGTCATAATATATATACCATTAGGTATACTGTGTTCCCTCCATTGGGGCATGAATCTATCATTTCTTAAATGCTCTGCGGGGATAATTCTCTCTCTCAATCCTCGTGGTATAATCTCAGCTTTGATATATTTTTTTAAGGATATAATATTCCATTTCCGCCTAACAATTTTCAATGCCAAATCCTCATGTGTACGAAACATTCCCTCTAAGGGATCTGGCAATGTCTCAGCCGGGGTCTGTGCAACGTTCACCACCTGGCCTGAAGCATTTTCATAGGACTTAAATGCATTTTCCACCTCATCCACTATATCTATTTTGGGTATGTATGCCATATTTTAAGACCACAAGAGGTCCCCACATAAAGGGAACTATATCCAATCTGTCCAAAAAAATATATATATAGGTTGCAGCACTGAAAAAACCCCTTAAAGAGGAACTCCAGTGAAAATAATTTAATATAAAAAGGTGCTTAATTTTTACAATAATTATGTATACATGATTTAGTCAGAGTTTGCTCATTGTAAAATCTTTCCTCTCCCAGATTCACATTCTGACATGTATTACATGGTGACATTGTTACTGTGGGCAGATTATGTAGCTATTCTGGCTTTAACAGACAGCTATAAACAGCCATTTCCTGTGTGTGTCATTGTTACATTGTGGCAGTTTGCCCAGAGTACCGTACGGTACCAGAGCCTCTTGTGGGAGGGGTTTCAGCACAAAATCAGTCATACAGCGCCCCCTGATGGTCTGTTTGTGAAAATCATTATATTTTTCATGTAAAAGTGGGTATCAGCTACTGATTGGGATAAAGTTCAATTCTTGGTCGGAGTTTCTCTTTAAAGCAGAGGTACTAGACTAGAAAAAATGGTAATAGAACAATAGTAGTAATGAGTGTGTGCTCTGCGTGCAGGTACCAGCACTGGTAAAAAATGTACTTGCAAAAAGGAGGAGAACAAACCAGTATATGCTGCTCAGAAACTGCACTTTAAAAAATTAATCATTAAAACACACACATGAATTCCATTGAAATGTCAGAAATTTCTTGACATGAATAATACTGTAAAATACAATATTAAGTGCTGCATACTATACGGACAGTAGGAAAAAGTCCCTTAAGAAAAGCTTATTTCCCTGGATAGGGATCAACCCCTAGAGAGCTGGTTGCTGGTACACAGGGATTTAAGCGAGGCTATAATGTCAAACAAATGAAAAGACACCAACCCACCCCTAAGGCCAATGAAGCTGGTCTAAATCCTTGGTGATGCCCCAACTGCATCTACGTGAGGGACCCAGGAGGGAATATCCTGGGGATAGAAGCCTCTCACAGAGGGCAGAAAGGACGTGACCAATATGTTCAATGATCAGTCTCTCAGCAACCCACAAAAAGAGGGGAAGAACACCCAGATGATAGAACCTATACTGTTCCTTAAATCAGGGATATTGAGGACACCCTATCCCGACCTGTGAGGAAACCATCATTAAGGTATTTTGGTAAAGGTTATAACCACTCACAGAGGATAAAAGGGTGTGACCAATATGATCAATAATAAGCTATTCATAGAATGCAAAAAAGCCGGTAAACATTGAAACATGTGAGAGTGCCGCCTGAAAGAATGTTATTGCCAAAACCACACTAAAGTACAAAAATATTGGATGATCTAAGCAGATTCCCAAATCAGAGTCTCTGAATCTTAGGTTACAATAGAGAACGCCACATGCTCCTTAGACCTACAAAGAAAGTCCAAGAAAAATAGAGGTCCAACCACAGCATAACTAGTAATATGGCTGAGAATAATTTGAAGGGCCCCTTTGCATGAGGCCAGCAATTAAATGATGTACAGTTCTCAGACCAAAGCGTGCTCCTTCAATTGTAAATCATCTCCAAGTGGAATATATATCGCCACCCCATTGCATATAGTTCAAAAAAAGATCTTTGAAATGCCAAACAGTCTATGCTGGATCATAGTAAATTCCACCAGAATCAGCCACATCGCTGCTGTATCCTTAATATATATAAATGCACTTGCTGGCAGTTAATGGACAGTAGATGAAACACTGTGATCAAAGCACCTGGTGTTACCAGTAAAGAGAAACTGCGTAGTTAGTTGCACATAGTGATTAGCATCACACTTTGTTTGCAAAATTAATGGCATTTAGCGGCCATCGCGCAGTTAGTATAGCGCTGTAAACAGGACTCCAGGCGTTTCTGATAATATCAGGCTGGATGGTCTAATCCACCATGTGAAAGATGTCAAAAGAAGACGCTATACACCCAGTCATTGTAGGATCAATGTCCATAATATGCCATTTGTGCAAGCTGGAGGTAGCAGCGGTACGTCAGAGTCACTTATCTGATCCAGTAGTGTGTTATGATCGGCAAGCTGCATGCGGATTCCGTGCAGGACGGCTGATGGTGGCTTGGCTGGATGGCGACAGGCAAACTTTCCCTCGTGTGGTAATGGCGGCGGCTCACATGAATCAAACCCGGCTACAGAGTACTGTTGAGCGTAGCATGACGTCTACGCGTTTCGCCCCGCCCACCGGAGCTTCATCAGGACGTGCTACGTCATCACGCCTGCTGTGTAAAGGTTCCCTCTATTTATATTACTCCGTCTGAACTTGGCATCATTCCAAGCAGACACCATCTAGTGGTGAGAACCAAAAACAACTGGCATTGCATTATGGAGACATCTTGTGGTCAAAAAGGGGTAATGAAATCCCCTGGCAAGCAAACAAACCATAGTGTGGACTCATGGATGTCTAATTAGCAACAAATATCTAGAGAGGAATTTGATTTTAAAGAATAGTTTTGGGAATCCTATTTTAGAAATACTTTGAGATTAAGATCCACATTAAGCCCAAGGGGGACCAAAGTCTTAAGCTGATATATCCAAAAACTTTCCTTTTTAATTAGCTGAGCTTTCATATTTCGATACCTAATACCCGGGTCTAGACGATAGATGGCCTTGAATTTCAGACCCGATGGGTCTGAATCATGGAACTCTGCAAAATGGGAAGCTATTGGGGTTTTTTCTCTTTTTTCCTCCTCTGCTGAATCAATGATCGCTCTCACATGTTCCTGAATTCTGGTACGTAATTCTCTTTCCGTCTTACCCACATAATGCTTATTACAGGGGCAGGTCATTTGGTACACCACAAAAGTGCTCCGACAATCAAGGGGGCACCTAATATTATATGTCCTGTCACCTGCTGAGTTCACAAAAATGTCAGTATTATCTACATATTGGCAAACTGAACATTTTTTACAGGGCGTCATCCCATTCGGTTTTTTAAAAAAGGGGCATTGTTTACTTTTGAATTCGGATTGAGTGAGGATATCTGCCAGATTTTTATTCCGTCGTGCGGTTAATAATGGTCTAGGTCCTATAATTCCAGCTATTTTTGAATCATTGAGCAAAATAGGCCAAAAACGCTGCAAAGTGTCCCTAAACTTATTCCAATGAGGGCCATAGGTGGCTATGAGTCTAGGGTAAAACTGTACATTAGTACGTGATTTTTTGGTTAAAAGATCATCTCGATTGGTTTTAAGGGCCCTATAATAAGCAGACTTGAGAAGTTTATTGGGATAGCCTCTAGTTTTTAATCTCTGCCTCAAATCCAAGGCCTCCTTTTTAAAGGTGTCAATATCGCTGCAATTTCTTCTAAGACGCAGAAATTGTCCTATGGGGACTGCAGACTTTTGGGAATGTAAATGAGCACTTTAATAATGTAAGAGGGTGTTACCAGCCGTGCTTTTTCTAAAGGTAGACGTTGTGATGCCGTCACCCTCTCGCCTGATCCTTACATCCAGAAATTCAAGTTCACTAGAACTTGACTTATAGGTCAAGAAAATATTGTAGGTGTTGACATTTAGGCGAGATATAAAATCCTGTAAAGCTTCAGGGGACCCTGTCCAGAGTAAAAATACGTCATCCACATAGCGCAGCCAGAGGGCGGCATGCTCCCGATACGCCCGATCCACATAGACCACCTCCTCCTCCCGTGCGCCCAGGTGGAGACAGGCGTACGATGGAGAGCAGGCCGCCCCCATGGCCACGCCCCGCCGCTGGCGATAGTACCGATGATTGAAAGTAAAAAAATTATTCATCAAAATAAACTGGAGCAGGGTGTCCACAAAATCATTGTGTCCATCCTGATCAGGGTAAAACCGTGTCATGAATTTCTTAACTGCCCGTCTACCTACGTCGTTTGGGATAGATGTGAAAAGTGATTCAACGTCCAGACCCACTAAAATCGCATGACTGGGAACCGATACAGTTTTAAGTTTGTGTAACAATTGCATGGTATTAAGGACAAAGGATGGCAGCATCTCAACCATAGGTTGTAATTTTTTGTCTACATATTGTGCTATTTTTTCAGTTGGGGAATTTATAGCAGCAATAATGGGGCGCCCAGGGGGGCAGACTGGATCCTTGTGAATTTTGGGCTGTATATAGATAGTCGGAACGACATATTGGTCTACCCTAAGGGCTTTGAGTTCTCTTTCAGTGAGCACATTGTCCAGATATCCCCACTCAAGGCGAGTGTTCAGTTCATCTTTTAGTTTGATAAAGGGGTTGGAAGTGACTCTTTCATAACAATCGAGATCTGCCAATTGACGATTAATCTCTTTTAAGTACATTTCTTTTGGCATCAGGACTATATTACCACCCTTATCACTTTTTTTAATGACAATATTATCGAGATTTTTCAATTTTTTGAGAGATTTGCGTTCACCTAAAGATAAATTGTCACAATTAAAGTCCTGCATCTGCCAAGTCTCAATCTCTTTCATAACACATTCATTGAACAATGCAACATGTTTGTTTTTTGTCATTGAGGGAATATACTCAGAAACTGGTCTCATATCTGTGTGTAGGGGGAATTTATGTTCAAAACCCATCTCCTCCAGTGCTGGTCGTAATGGAAAAATCTACGCTTACGGATCATTACGCGTAATTTTACGCTATTACGCATTACGCAATTACGGTTACGGCGTAGGAAATTATCTACGGTACATCACTGTAATTACGCGTAAACTTACGCAATTACGCGTAAGGATACCGTAATGAAGGCGCTTACACTACGATGTTACGCGTAGTGCCGTAATACCCATTAATGCGTATTTTTTGACGCATGCGGACGATATGTACGCAATAGCCGTCAATGTGACAGTTATTGCGTACATATCATTCGTATGCGTCAAAACGTTAGCTTACACTGAAGGGCGGGAGAAGATACTATTGGTTGCTTAAGATGTTGACTGATTGGCTACTCTTAGAAAATGGGAGATTTTACGTTAGTAATTACGCGTAAAATTACACGTAAGTGTTCGTAAAATTACGCATGCCTAGCAATTACGGTAGACAGTGTAATTACGATACCACTTACGGTCTTACGCGTAAATAATTACGCGTAAGACCGTAAGTTACGCGTAACGCTTACGCGTAAATTTACATTGAATTACGATGCGTAATTACGCTCATGCGTAATTTCGGCCCAGCACTGATCTCCTCTACCTCCAACCCCTCAATGATTTCAAAATCGTCAACGTCAGTGAAACCCATATGATCTCCCACTAACCCCTGTGTAGTGACATCTCCGTATTCAACTTTTAAGAGAATCTTACGCAAATAGAGTTGCATATCTTTATAAATCTCAAAGTTCTGGACGGCCTCTGCCGGACAGAACGAGAGACCCTTATTTAACACGGAAATGTCAGTGGGTGTCAGAGTTAAGTCAGTGAGATTAATGATATTGTTATCCACAGGTTGAGGAACTGGATTGTCATCCAGCCTCAATCTTGGTGACCTTGTTTTTCTCTTCCGCCTCTTTTTTGGCTTGTCTCTAAAAAAGTAGTCTGTCTAGTTGACATTCCCTCTGATCTTTTAAGTATCCCTCTGTAATCTTTCTTACGGGGGTTAGGGCGAATGGGGGTACTTGACGCTGAAGTCGAGGTGTCATCCTGGGACTCGCCCGAGGAAGACGCCCAACTAATCTTTCTTCTTCTGGATCTACTACGTCCCCTAAGTTTCTGTGTATATTCCACAAACACTTTTTGTGTTGCAAAATCGTCCACATCTCGCTGAAACTTTTTTTGTTTGGCAGCTTTTAGTTTATCATTTTCACCGTCCAACGCTTTCTTCATTCTAACATTAAAGGGGCCAAAGGACTCGTTATTCGCATATTTGTCCAATTCTGCTGCAGATTTACATAATTGTTTTTCCATTTCAATTAATTGTATAGTCTCCTCTTCAACCATCATAGTCATAATATATATACCATTAGATATACTGTGTTCCCTCCATTGGGGCATGAATCTATCATTTCTTAAATGCTCTGCAGGGATAATTCTCTCTCTCAATCCTCGTGGTATAATCTCAGCTTTGATATATTTTTTTTTTTTTTTTTTTTTTTAAGGATACAGCAGCGATGTGGCTGATTCTGGTGGAATTTACTATGATCCAGCATAGACTGTTTGGCATTTCAAAGATCTTTTTTTGAACTATATGCAATGGGGTGGCGATATATATTCCACTTGGAGATGATTTACAATTGAAAGAGCACGCTTTGGTCTGAGAACTGTACATCATTTAATTGCTGGCCTCATGCAAAGGGGCCCTTCAAATTATTCTCAGCCATATTACTAGTTATGCTGTGGTTGGACCTCTATTTTTCTTGGACTTTCTTTGTAGGTCTAAGGAGCATGTGGCGTTCTCTATTGTAACCTAAGATTCAGAGACTCTGATTTGGGAATCTGCTTAGATCATCCAATATTTTTGTACTTTAGTGTGGTTTTGGCAATAACATTCTTTCAGGCGGCACTCTCACATGTTTCAATGTTTACCGGCTTTTTTGCATTCTATCAATAGCTTATTATTGATCATATTGGTCACACCCTTTTATCCTCTGTGAGTGGTTATAACCTTTACCAAAATACCTTAATGATGGTTTCCTCACAGGTCGGGATAGGGTGTCCTCAATATCCCTGATTTAAGGAACAGTATAGGTTCTATTATCTGGGTGTTCTTCCCCTCTTTTTGTGGGTTGCTGAGAGACTGATCATTGAACATATTGGTCACGTCCTTTCTGCCCTCTGTGAGAGGCTTCTATCCCCAGGATATTCCCTCCTGGGTCCCTCACGTAGATGCAGTTGGGGCATCACCAAGGATTTAGACCAGCTTCATTGGCCTTAGGGGTGGGTTGGTGTCTTTTCATTTGTTTGACATTATAGCCTCGCTTAAATCCCCGTGTACCAGCAACCAGCTCTCTAGGGGTTGATCCCTATCCAGGGAAATAAGCTTTTCTTAAGGGACTTTTTCCTACTGTCCGTATAGTATGCAGCACTTAATATTGTATTTTACAGTATTATTCATGTCAAGAAATTTCTGACATTTCAATGGAATTCATGTGTGTGTTTTAATGATCAATTATTAAAGTGCAGTTTCTGAGCAGCATATACTGGTTTGTTCTCCTCCTTTTTGCAAGTACATTTTTTACCAGTGCTGGTACCTGCACGCAGAGCACACACTCATTACTACTATTGTTCTATTACCATTTTTTCTGTTCTGTTCAGTACCTGCATACCTGTTCAGTGAACCTGTTCAGTGAACCTGCCACTGCATACCTGTTCTGTGAACCCACCACTGCATACCTGTTCTGTGAACCCACCACTGCATACCTGTGCTGTGAACCCACCACTGCATACCTGTACTGTGAACTCACCACTGCATACCTGTTCAGTGAACCCACCACTGCATACCTGTTCAGTGAACCTGCCACTGCATACCTGTTCTGTGAACCCACCACTGCATACCTGTTCTGTGAACCCACCACTGCATACCTGTTCTGTGAACCCACCACTGCATACCTGTACTGTGAACTCACCACTGCATACCTGTTCAGTGAACCCACCACTGCATACCTGTTCAGTGAACCCACCACTGCATACCTGTTCAGTGAACCTGCCACTGCATACCTGTTCTGTGAACCCTCCACTGTATACCTGTTCTGTTCAGTGAACCCGCCACTGCATACCTGTTCTGTTCAGTGAACCCACCACTGCATACCTGTTCAGTGAACCTGCCACTGCATACCTGTTCTGTGAACCCGCCACTGTATACCTGTTCTGTTCAGTGAACCCGCCACTGCATACCTGTTCTGTTCAGTGAACCCACCACTGCATACCTGTTCAGTGAACCTGCCACTGCATACCTGTTCTGTGAACCCACCACTGCATACCTGTTCTGTGAACCCACCACTGCATACCTGTTCAGTGAACCTGCCACTGCATACCTGTTCTGTGAACCCACCACTGCATACCTGTTCTGTTAACCCACCACTGCATACCTGTTCTGTGAACCCACCACTGCATACCTATACTGTGAACTCACCACTGCATACCTGTTCAGTGAACCCACCACTGCACACCTGTTCAGTGAACCCACCACTGCATACCTGTTCAGTGAACCTGCCACTGCATACCTGTTCTGTGAACCCGCCACTGTATACCTGTTCTGTTCAGTGAACCCGCCACTGCATACCTGTTCTGTTCAGTGAACCCGCCACTGCATACCTGTTCTCGCCATGGTGCGCACCAGTCCAGCACGGCCGTCACTACACAAACAGCTGTTTGCGGTGCGTTACACGGTGAGTTTGGTGTGTCAGTGTGAAGCAGTACCTTAATTACACTACCTGATTGATGTATACACATGCAAGATGTTTTAAAGCACTTTAGGCCTGTCATTTAGCATTCAATGTGATTTCTGCCCTTAAAACGCTGCTTTGTGTCAAATCCAGATTTTTCCCGGGGACTTTTGGCATGTATCCCACTCCTCCACCTGGGGGTCCAGGTGTTAGACCCCTTGAAACATCTTTTCCATCACTTTTGTGGCCTGCATAATTTTTTTTTTTCAAAGTTCGCATCCCAATTGAAGTCTATGGCGGTTCGCGAACTTTTACGCGAACCGAACCTTACGCGGAAGTTCGCGAACCCGGTTCGCGAACCTAAAATCAGAGGTTCGGCCCCACTCTAAACAGCAGGTGAGGAGATTAGTAGAGATAACCCAAACAGTTCGCCGGCGAACGGTTCGCAAGCAAACTTCCGGGGATCACGATCGCGAAGAACCGCAAACTTTTCTGGAAGTTCGATTCACCCCCATAGCGCATCATTAGGGTAAACGTTGACCCTCTACATCACAGTCAGCAGACACATTGTAGCCAATCAGGCTACACTCCCTCCTGGAGCCCCACCCCCCTTTATAAAAGGCAGGCAGCGTCAGGCATTGGACTCACTCGTGTGTTTGCAGTATTTAGAGAAGGGAGAGCTGCTGCTGCTGCAGAGAGAGCTATAGGGAAAGCTTAGTTAGGCTCTTGAAGGCTTGTTAGCTTGCTCCTTGCTAATTCTTATTGCTAAAAAAGCACCCCTCAACAGCTCTTTTGAGAGCTAATCTTGTTGTGATCTATTGTTTTTTTGTGTGTGTGTGTGTGGCCCACTTGCATTATACAGTGGGTTGCAAAAGTATTCGGCCCCCTTGAAGTTTTCCACATTTTGTCATATTACTGTCACAAACATGAATCAATTTTATTGGAATTCCACATGAAAGACCAACACAAAGTGGTGTACATGTGAGAAGTGGAACGAAAATCATACATGATTCCAAACATTTTTTACAAATAAATTACTGCAAAGTGGTGTGTGCATAATTATTCGGCCCCCTTTGACTTGAGTGCAGTCAGTTGCCTATAGACATTTGCTGATGAGTGTTAATGACTAAATAGAGTTCACCTGTGTGTAATCTAATGTCAGTACAAATACAGCTGCTCTGTGAGGGCCTCAGAGGTTGTCTAAGAGAATATTGCTAGCAACAACACCGTGAAGTCCAAAGAACACACAAGACAGGTCCAAGACAGGTCAGGGATCAAGTTATTGAGAAATTTAAAGCAGACTTAGGCTAAAAAAAAGATTTCCAAAGCCTTGAACATCCCAAGGAGCACTGTTCAAGTGATCATTCAGAAATGGAAGGAGTATGGCACAACTGTAAACCTACCAAGACTAGGCCGTCCACCTAAACTCACAGGCCGAACAAGGAGAGCTCTGATTAGAAATGCAGTCAAGAGGCCCATGGTGACCCTGGACGAGCTGCAGAGATCTACAGCTCAGGTGGGAGACTCTGTCCGTAGGACAACTATTAGTGTACAAAGTTGGCCTTTATGGAACAGTGGCAAGAAGAAAGGCATTGTTAACAGAAAGCATAAGAAGTCCAGTTTGCAGTTTGCCACAAGCCATGTGGGGGACACAGCAACCATGTGGAAGAAAGTGCTCTGGTCAGATGAGACCAAAATGGAACTTTTTGGCCAAAATGCAAAGCGCTATGTGTGGCAGAAAACTAACACTGCACATCACTCTGAACACACCATCCCCACTGTCAAATATTGTGGTGGCAGCATCATGCTCGGGGTGTGCATCTCTTCAGCAGGGACAGGGAAGCTGGTCAGAGTTGATGGGAAGATGGATGGAGCCAAATACAGGGCAAACTTGGAAGAAAACATTTTGGAGCCTGCAAAAGACTTGAAACTGGGACGGAGGTTCACCTTCCAGCAGGACAATGATCCTAAACATAAAGCCAGGGCAACAATGGAATGGTTTAAAACACAACTTATCTATGTGTTAGAATGGCCCAGTCAAAGTCCAGATTTAAATCCAATCGAGAATCTGTGGCAAGATCTGAAAACTGCTGTTCACAAACGCTGTCCGTCTAATCTGACTGAGCTGGAGCTGTTTTGCAAAGAAGAATGGGGAAGGATTTCAGTCTCTAGATGTGCAAAGCTGGTAGAGACATACCCTAAAAGACTGGCAACTGTAATTGCAGCAAAAGGTGGTTCTACAAAGTGTTACACACACCCCACTTTGCAGTTATTTATTTGTAAAAAATGTTTGGAATGATGTATGATTTTCGATCCACTTCTCACATGTACACCACTTTGTATTGGTCTTTCACATGGAATTCCAATAAAATTGATGCATGTTTGTGGCAGTAATGTGACAAAATGTGGAAAACTTCAAGGGGTTAGAATACTTTTGCAACCCACTGTATACAGCCCTGTCAGTCAGCCGCAGCTGGCCTTAGGCCCCTTGGTGGTAATTCCTACTGTGCCCCTGCCAGGCTCAGCACATTCAGTGAGTGACTACCTGTGTGTGTGACAGACAGCTGCACATTTGTAATCCCAATAACTGCACATGTTCACTGTTTAGTGCACCTACCTACCTATACCTACGTGAGCGCACGCATAGTTAATACCACCAGTCATTGCACCTGTTCACGGTACCTGTGTGTGTGACAGGCAGCTGCACATTTGTAATCCCAATCACTGCACCTGTTCACTGTTCAGTGCACCTACCTACCTATACCTACGTGAGCACACGCATTGTTAATACCACCAGTCATTGCACCTGTTCACTGTTCAGTGCACCTACCTACCTACCTACGTGAGCGCAAGCAGTGTAATATACCACCAGTCATTGCACCTGTTCACGGTACCTGTGTGTGTGACAGGCAGCTGCACATTTGTAATCCCAATCACTGCACCTGTTCACTGTTCAGTGCACCTACCTACCTATACCTACGTGAGCACACGCATTGTTAATACCACCAGTCATTGCACCTGTTCACTGTTCAGTGCACCTACCTACCTACCTACGTGAGCGCAAGCAGTGTAATATACCATCAGTCATTGCACCTGTTCACGGTCCATGTGTGTGACAGCTGCACATTTGTAATTCCAATCACTGCAGTGCATACCTGAAACCTGTTCAGTGCACCTACATGAGCGCAAGCAGTGTAATATACCACCAGTCATTGCACCAGTTCATGGTACCTGTATGTGACAGCTGCACATTTGTAATTCCAATCACTGCACCTATTCTTGTATAAAGAACTTTAAGTAGATATATCTTAATCAAAGCTAAGTAGTTGTCCCTAAGCTTGCAATTGCATTTAAATAGTAATGCTTACTGATTGTATATGAAGTATAGCATAAAAAAGTTATTTAAAAAACTTAAAAAACTGCTGAAGTTTGAAATGACAAGTCTTTAACATTTATTATTTATTTATTGTATTTATAAAGCGCCAACATATTACGCAGCGCTGGACATTAATTTTGGTTACAGACAATATTTAGGGGTGACATACAGCAATATGGACAATATAGGAATACAAGAAAACCAGATCACACAGCACAATATGAGTACAAAGTAATGCTTAGTCAGTCACTGGAGGGGAGCATGAAGATTAGGCAAGTTAGGTTCACTCAGATGCATAGCATGGGTTCACAGTAATGGAGGTGCAAGATCAGGTAGGACACAAAAGGAGGAGGACCCTGCCCAAAGGCTTACAATCTAGAGGGAGAGGTAAGGACACAAACGGTAGGGGGACCAGAGTTCAGCTGTAGGTTTAGAGCACTTGTGAGGGGTAGTAGGCCAGAGTGAAAAGGTAAGTTTTGAGGGCCTTCTTGAAGGTGTTGAAGGATGGGGCTGCCCTAATGGGTGGAGGTAGGGAGTTTCATAGTGTTGGTTTACATAAGCTATTGTCAATAAATTCACCAAGAATAATGCATATTACCTCTCTTGTGTTCTAGAATCACAGTGGAAGGTAGGTAGTCTCTAGGCCTCAGTTGATCTCAGTAGAGTTTCAGGCTCAATGATTAAATATACCAGTCTGCCAGGGCTTTTTATTGTAAAGTTTCTAAGATGGCGTCGGTTAGGGGATTTTATGGTGACACACAAAACTCAAATTTATTTTTAACTGGTACATTCATATATTTTGTGACATTTTGAACTAGCGGGTTATCTGAGCAGGTGCGTACATATATGACGCTAATAAATTATTAACGTAAGCAATCTACGTCTTTTCTTATCAAAATTACATCAATAACATTTTAATTAGAACTTATGACACAAATGGTGACCCAAGTGCTGTCCTTATGACATCTTTCTGGATCTGATGGATGCCAAGATATATGAGTATGTTCTTAACGTAATCTAGGAACTTGGCATGTTCTTTGGTACATCATTAATTAATGGGGATTTCCTGAATGTACCCTGTGGTCACAGGTTGTACTGTTTTGTTCACATGGCTTATTGTTTTGGTTTGGTATTCATAACAAACATCCATCTGCTTTAATATATGCTAAAATACATAGAAAGCAAACTTATTTACCTTATTATCAGAGCCGGGCCGAGGCAGAGGCTGGAGAGGCTCCAGCCTCAGGGCGCAGTGTAGGAGGGGGCGCAGAATTCATTCAGTTGTCATTCCCAATTGTGTTTGAAGCAGAAAGAAATAGGAAAAGGGGATACATGGCAGTGACTGCAAATCAGATAACTAGAGATTAAGGTGTTGGGGAGGTTGTGGGCCCTGTGGCGCTTCTTAGTCTAGTAGCAATCAGTGTGTGACGGCTGGGGCGGAGGGATATAGGGGCGCACTTTGGTGTCTCAGCCTTGTGTGCAGGAGGACCTTGTCCCAGCTCTGCTTATTATACAAGTCTATCATTGATCAACTCATTAATTAATAACTCTATGATCACTATACATGATCTCTATACAGGATTAATATTTCAGCATGTAGCAGGCTTAGGTTCTGCAGTGCGTGTGTTTGGCCTTGCATAAGCACATTGCATTGCAGCAAGAACTGAATATAGTCAAAACATTTCACCAGCGCTATCTTAATATAAACATAACCTTGTACAGGGAACAAACAGCTTACTGAAGAAAATGACATTAAGGGCTACTCTAACCAACAATCAAAGTGATTAAAGAAGAACTTTGCTTATAATCATAAAATTATGAAATTAACTCAAATAATCTGCAGAAAATTTTAACACATATATAATCATCTTAAAGCAAGATGGGGATTATTTATATGCATTAATATGAGATTTTCTGACAGATTCCTGAATTTTTAAGGCCGCTGCTAGCAGCGGCCACTATAATAATTTTTCTGGTGCGTGTACATGCCTGCCTAATTTTTCTGGCTGCACTGCAGCTGCAACAACAAAACGCATGTATATGTGTCAATTCCTCTTTGTGATCATTACCTTGCCGCGGTGAAGGGGCTTGTGTATCACAATGAAGCAATGACCACCGGCTATATGAGTGTGTTGGGTTTGGGGGGCACACCTAACCCAAGAACATAGATAATAAGGTTGTTGCTTCATTGTGCACAGACCAAATTCGATTAGCTGGACACTTAGTCACAGTTGTTCTGTCATTGAGCTACCTCAGCCCGACCATATGGGCTTAAAAACCGCCATCACCTGCACTCTGGCCATGCTGCACACCAGTCCAGCACAGCTGTCACAACACAAACAGCTGTGTGCGGTGCGTTACACAGTGAGTTTGGTCTGTCAGTGTGAAGCAGTACACTAATTACACTACCTGATTGATGTATACACATGCAGGATGTTTAAAGCACTTTAGGCCTCCAATTTAGCATACAATGTGATTTCTGCCCTTAGAACGCTGCTTTGCGTCAAATCCAGATTTTTCCTCTGAACTTTTGGCGTGTATCACACTCATCCATGCAAAAACTCAGATGTTAGACCCCTTGAAGCATCTTTTCCATCACTTTTGTGGCCAGCATAAATGTTTCTAGTTTTCAAAGTTCGCCTCCCCATTGAAGTCTATTGCGGGTCGTGGAAGGTCGCATGTTCTCGAACGTTTGCGGAGGTTTGCAAACACCTCCGCATGAAAATTGGAGGTTCGGGCCATCTCTAGAGATTGGACCTGACACCACTCAGAAGTCGCTCACCGTAGATTAGGAAAAAAGGGGATGACACCCCTCCACCAAGGGTGGACTTAGAATCATGTAACAGGGATACAGAGGCGCCACAAGAATTAAAAAAACTAAAAAGTTTAAAATGTATTTACATACTCCAGGGGAAAATGCAACGCGCTTTGCATTCTTCATCAGGCAGTAGGTACAGTGCAGCTCTGTAGCTGGGCCAAGCACCTCTGTATCAGAGGCGCTTAGCCCAGCTACAGACCTGCACTGTACCTACTCCTACCTGTTGCCTGATGAAGCGGGGGTCATACCAGCGAAGCACGCTGCATTTTCCCCTGGAGTATGTAAATACATTTGTTTTGCTAAACTTTGTTGGCATATCTTGCGTCTGTTTGGAGGAGAAAAGCCCATCACTGCCTCCACAAATTTTAAACTTTTTAGACATTTTTATTCTTCTGGCGCCTCTGTATCCCTGTTACAATGCCATTGGCATGAACTATCCCTCCTAGTTAGGGTTGCTCTTACTGAGTACCTACGTACTCGTAGATACTAGGAATTGAAATTTAAATTAAACAGCACTGCCTACGGGAGAGGAGGTGTTAACTTACCCATGTCTCCACTGTCGGATGATGCACTCTATTCAAGTGCCGAGTCGAATTCCACATCACTTCCATACTTCCTCATTCTGGGATGAAGGAGGAAGCATGGGAGTGACGAAGAACGCGACGCCAGACGCAAATAGAGCACATTGTCTAACAGTGGTGTAAGTTAACCCCCCCCCCCCCCCCTGTGGGCAGCACTGGCTAATTTTGATTACAAGTAGCTACTTGGTAAGAGCAACCCTACTCCTAATATATCTTCTTTTGAAAACACAGCCGAATCTACCCTATAAGTCATATGTTCATTGTGTGTTTATATTCAGTACAGTACAAAGACTTGACTATTTTTAATGTATACTAAATGTCGCAGGATCACTGACTGTGGTGATAAATATTGGGTTTTATATTCGCAAACACCTGTCACAAATCTGTGTCAGCAAATTACAAATGGAAATGCTGTAGGTTTTAGAATAAATATTTTGATAGAGATTTTAGAATACATCCACTATTATTAATAATCACTCAAGCAAATTATTGCATATCACTAAGAATCCATTTTATTCCACCTTCATAACTTATATATTCTATAGTTCACTTATATTTTCATGTGTGTTAAAGGTTACTCCTATCATTAAAGAATAGAAAAAAAATTACTTAAAAGTTCTGACCACAAACCACTCTCATTGCCACTAGTTATATATCCATTGTGTAACAGAATAGGATAGAGGGTGTTATATTCTAATCCTACTCATTCTTATTTCAACACAGGATTAGACAGCACAGTACTTGACTTATATCCTGCTTTCACACACGTATTATGTACACATTGGTCTGATTTTTACTTATAACGGATTATCTCCAATAGAATAAACAGCATAAATATGTATGGTCTAATTTAGCACAGTACAGATGACCCATATTTTTTTTTCGGGTCAAATGTCCAGTTACACGCTACTCTATATCAAAGTAGCACAACTTTTATTAAAATTAGTCAACTGTGTTTTGTACAAAATTCTCTAAATACCTAAAATTCTATCAAATAAACATTGTTTTGCATTTTTGTTAAATTATTCATATCATATCACACCTGTATTCAAATCCCAGCCAGAAGATTCACCTTCTCTATGGAGAACATCTTGAAAAATACAAGTAATTGGATACAATGTTTACCAGTAAGAATAGTACAAGTGTGTTTATTAAAGAGAATATGTACTCTAAAATTCTTACAATAAAAAGCATACCATTCTATTCATTATGTTCTCCTGGGCCCCTCTGTGCTGTTTCTGCCACTTCCTGCTGCAATCCTGGCTTGTAATTGCCATTTTTATGCAGTTATTACAAACAAAAGACATAGCAAGTGATAGGCTGAGAGAGCTCAGTGTGTGAGTCATACAGAGTGTGCAGGGGGCCTTGAGAGGGTGTGTATAGCTTCTATAAAATCACAAGCAGCACAGCACATTCCCGCCTGACTGCCTGAGCCCGACAGAGCCAGCAGAGGAAAGAAGATTAGATCATATAACAGAGATAATTCAGCCACTGTGCAACTAAGAAAGGCTGCAGTAAGACAGACCACATTAGAACAGGTATAGGAACTTATAGGATAAAAGAAATAAGGCTCAACATTTTGTTACAGAGTCTCTTTAAGCGTTGCCAATCCATTTTTGTTATTACTCATGCACTGACTTTTTTGTGTGGAAGGGGTGTAGGGAATTGGGATGTAGGCGATCACAAGAGTGCAAAATGATGGGGATCTCAGAGAGGGTGTCTGCCTCCTCACACTAGAGCAAGCAGGTGATCCAGCCTCATCAAGAGGGTGGGGCTGGCACCTGCTCATGCACCGTAGCTCTGCCCCATTGCATGTGCGCTAGCATAATTACCGAAGAGGATCAAAGTGTCGGACATAAATATGGACTAGATTCAGTAATGGCACCCCTAGACTGACACTTTGATCGAAAGGACCTGATGCTGTGCCAGATTACATTCGGCAACCCCGCCACCTAGTGACAGCTATGTTTTCTTGTGTTGGATTATGTCCGACATTGAACCTGTGCTGGAAAATGCTAATGTTGGACATAGTCCGACACAGGATTGTTAATTACCTGGTGACAGCACACAATGCACAGATGCCGTATGTCAGTAATGAGCGAAAATGTCAACATTCTTTTTGCATTAATTTTCGTGAAAATAATGTTAAATTCGACTTTCGAGTGAAATTGCCATTGAAAATCATTTTGTAATAAGTTTGTGATTTTTCCCGCTAAAATAAATTTTTTTTTTGCATTTTCACAAATTTTCGCCATATTGCAAAAATACTATGTATTTTCATGACAATATGGTCAAATTCGAAGATGCAATTTTCAGTGCGAAAATGACTGGTGAAAATCTGTGAGCAACTTCTCTATGTTTCTGTGCAGGGATGGTCGTAGTCAGCCCACTTCGCTACGCTGGAACTATGCGTAGTTTTATGCAATTTCGCTTCGCCAAGCTACGGCTTCGAAATAAAATATTTGCTTCATATGCATTTTGTAGACTACGCATTAAAATACGCAATTACGCGCAGTGTGAAGTGTAGTGTAAGCAGATGCTTATAGCCGTATGCAGAAAATTTTACGCATTAATTTCTCTTTAAATGCTTTTACCGGGAAATCTTCTATGCATACATTCCCCTTTCCAATGCGTAAATTTGTAAGCATACAATCGCACGCGGAAAATACACATGTTAACTACGCATAGTGGGCGTAAACTATGCGAAGCGGTACTTCGCTACGCGTAAATTCATAAGCGTAGTTTTGAAACATCACCTACGAACTACGATGCGTAAATTCGAACTGGCATAGTTTCTGCTCATCCCTGTTTCTGTGATCATGAAAGCATGTTCTGTTACAGATTGTTGACATGCTAATTGTATTATTCCTTGTGGGAATTTTGTTATGAGGAGGTTAGTTAGTGTAGCTGCAGTATAGCTGGTAGTGTAGTGTAGTGTAGTGTAGTTGGTGTAGTGTAGTGTAGTGTAGTGTAGTGTAGTTGGTGTAGTGTAGTGTAGTGTAGTTGGTGTAGTGTAGTGTAGTTAGTGTAGCTGGTGTGGGCAGGAGGGGCCGTGTAGCTCAGATAGGCATAGCTTGGAGGGGAAGCTCCAGAAGATGCCTCTGCACTATAGACGCACCCAGATTTAGTACATTTTCCCCCCTGGTTTTTATCCTCTAAACCTAGGTGTGTCTTATGGTTAGGAGCGTCTTCTATACAAGACTTTTGTTAAGTCTTGTGAAGAAGACTATTAACCCCTTCAGGACCACAGGCTTTATCCCCCTAGTGACTTGGCTATTTTTTACAAATTAGGCCACTGCAGCTTTAAGGGTACGCTGCAGGGCTGTACAGCTCAGCACACAAATTATCCCTCCTCCACTTTTCTGCCCACCAACAGAGCTTTGTGTTGGTGGGCTCTGATCTTTGCTGGGACATTTGTTTATTTATTTTTTATTTATTTGTTTTTGTTTTTTTTATTAAACCTGCTGTTTTTTTTTACCATAGACCCTCCCTCCCCCCGCCAGCCAATCCCTGCAATCAGCTCTCATAGACATCAGCCTATGAGAGCCAATCACTCTTGTGCCTCCAGAGGGGACAGCTGAGTGACACGGCTGTCCCAGTACAGCGATGCCATAGATCGCAGCGCTGTACAATGTAAATAGACGGTAGTTTCAACGAGCGGCCACTGGGAGACTGATCGGCATCGGCACATGCGATCCCCTGCAATCTCTGCCCCCAGGACTTCATGACAATTGGCGTTGAGCGGTCCTGTGGCTGCCGTTGCGTTCAGCGGTTCTGGGGCTGCCATTGCGTTCACGCCAATTGGCGTGGAGCGGGCGGCTAGAGGATAATGATGCCTGCAAAATGTCTTAGTCTAAGTCATGTTGGACTCAGTCTACTTACCTTAAAACATTCAATGTACATAAACTACTTGGAGAATGAAAAACACTACTGAGTTCTGGGTACTTATCCGTTAGCCGGGCGCATCCGGCAGGTGGCGCTAATCACTATTCCCCCTCCAGGCCGCCATGGATAGTAGGGAAAGATGGAACTCTGGTGGAGTTTTGTCGCCACCTGCCGGATGCGCCCGGCTAACGGATAAGTACCGAGTTCTGTATTAGTTTAACTAGAAAGTAATAGTAGAATATGCATTTGCCTTTGAAAATATTTCTCTTTTTCAGCCTCACCACTCTTACTCCTGCCACTTGGTGCTGGGAGACAGGATATACCAGGTAGGTTCTCGTAGGCTCTCTATTATTCTCAATAATCATCCAAACAAACAAAGGCAAATTCTATTGACAAGTGGCAACTAGAGAAGGTTAATGTCTACAGTATATGAGGAGCCTTATAACTGCAGACCTGTCTGGGAATTATTTTACTCTCAACAAGCATAGCAACATATCCACGATTTCAGAGACACATCATGTAATAAATGCATTGTGACAGAGAAATTAACTTTTACCGCTTCTAAGTGGAATGTCTTTAACATGTTAGTTTTCCTAATACACCATTAAAATTGAAATACAGTAAAGCATGAAAATGAATAACTAGAAGATAGAGGATGTGACTTTAATGGCTGATGACAAAGATAAACTAGCATGTGAACTCTATTGTGCAGCATTTCAGTAAGAACCAGGTTTATAAAGCTCAAGAAAGGGAGGTATAATTCCTCACCTTACATCACCAGACTATCTCATTCTTTTGTAAACTGCACAGCCGTATCCATGCGTGGAGAGTGATCCATCCACACAACAGTGCGCAGTGATCCTGGACTTACAGTTACAACCAACTGTGGCTCTGTAACATTTATAAGTAATAGGCTCACTGTACACCAGCGGTTCTGGATGTGTGTCTGGCTTTCAGGGGAATAAAGTGATGATTTGCATATTCGGGAGTGATGCATCATGGGAAACCACATTTTGTCACTTAAAACTGAATTATCACAAATACCTTCTATTTTATGAAGGGAAACTTATATTCAGTGATAACCAAATGGATGATTTTCTCTAAATTTGAATTTCTTTTTCTTAAAACTTAATAAGGAGATTTAAAGCACATATGAAGTGATAGGGATACGGAGGCTTCCATATTTATTTCCTTTTAAACAATACCAGTTCCCTGGCAGTCCTGAAATCTCTCGGAGAAATTTGTACGGGCGGGGGTAAAGTGGTTAATCTGCATGCAGCTGTAAAGCATGAATATAATATTAAAGGGAGACATTAAAAAAGACATTCAAAATAAAATTAAAAATAAAATCCCTTTTTCCATCCTTTAACCCCCAGGGACGGAGAAATCCGTACTTTCCACGCTCCCGCCGCTGCCCGCGCTTCCGCTCGCTCTAGCGCGCACTCCCGCGGGTAAACACGCCGCCCGCCGCTCGCCCGGAGATTAATGAACGGGAAAATCCATTCCCGTTCATTGATCTAAGCCCCGCAATGATCCGCTGCTTTCCCGCTAAGCAGCGCGATCATTGTGAAAAAAAAACGTACCCAGCCTCCTAGTACTTCCGCTTACCCAGCCTCCTAGTCGCATTAAACAAAAAGTTACTGTTGCCATCTTGTGGCCAAATAGTAAAACTACACCCTAAACATTTTTCACATACAAATGAATTACTTATACACAAAAAAAAATAACTCATTACCTCCCACACTCCCCATTTTTTTTTTTTTGTAATTAAAAAAAAATTAAAAAATTTACAATTAAAAAAAATACATAAATAGTTACCTTAGGGACTGACATTTTTAAATATTTATGTCAGGAGGGTACAACACTGTTACTTTATAAACTATGAGCTTGTAATTAGAGATGGACGCAAAACTGAAAAAAATGCACCTTTATTTCCAAATAAAATATTGGCGCCAAACATTGTGATAGGGACATAATTTAAACGGTTTTATAACCGGGACAAAAGGGCAAATACATTTCATGGGTTATAATTACAGTAGCATGCATTATTTAAAAACTATAATGGCCGAAAACTGAAAAATAATTAATTTTTCCCCACATTTTTCCTATTTTCCCATTAAAACACATTTAGAATAAAATAATTCTTGGCATAATGTCCCACCTAAAGAAAGCCTAATTGGTGGCGGAAAAAACAAGATATAGTTCATTTCGTTGTGATAAGTAATGATAAAGTTATAGATGAATGATTGGAAGGAGCGCTGAAAGGTGAAAATTGCTCTGGTGTTCAGGGGGTAAAACCCCTCAGTGGTGAAGTGGCAAAGGTAAGACTCATAAACACAGACATGTAAAAATGCACACACATACAAGATACACGCTCTGAAATGTCACCAGGCCGATACCGTGCTTGAAGTGTACACTAGGTTTCCTATGAATGAAAGGTCATTATTGTCATTAGTAGATGGTAGTGAGATTTCATTATTATCACTGTGCTAATCCTTTCACAAGAGGTAATGGCATCTAATATAGTTTCCAGTTGACCTACACATAATTGACATTGAACATAACACAAATTAATCCTTTTGCTGTTCTGAGACTCCCCCAGCCTGCTCAGTAAAATATATGTAATATGAATAGAGCTGGAAAACAAACACTGAATGAGATTAAACACAGTGCAAAAAAAAAAAAAAAAAATCAGTGCGCTAATGAAATGGCTTGGAGCACAGTGTCATGTAATGTGTTTGTAGACAGCAACTGGATTAGTATAAATAAAAATACAACAGTCTCAAAGGCCTAAAGGCTAAAACCTCATACAGCTGTCTCTCTTTTACACATCAAATATCAGAAAATATACAAAGAGTTCAAACACCTTGAAAGCAATGCACGTTTTTGTTGCTCATCATATTTTGATTTGTACAGTAATGTAAGAAAATGTTTATACCTGTAATGACCCCCAGCAGTTTCCTGGTGAAGGATTCAGCTTGTCTAACATGCTGATCGACACACCAGGGCGCTTGTGGGAAATGGAATAGAGAATTTTGGTAAATTGGAATAAAATACTGTTTTTAGCTTTTCTCATATCACAATATTTATAATTAATGACTATTAAATAATAAGGAAGATAAACAAGCCCGCTATTGTATTATGCGTGCACGCGTGACTTCAGCCAAAAATGCCAGATTACTGATGCTGCCAGCGGGATGCCAGAAGGGTCGAAGAGGATGCCGGGGGACCTTGCGGGCTACGGGGGGCTGGATGAAGCCCCAAGTAAGTCCAGATTTCTTTGTTATGGCACTGCACAGGGTTCCTTTAAAGTGACACTGCAGCGGAAAAAAATAATAATATATTATTGAATTGGTTGTGTAGTATGGCTAATTAATAGAGCATTAGTTGCAAAGAAAATAGTCTCATATTTTTATTTTCAGTTATATAGTTTTTTATAGCATTGCATCATTCTCTAATATTTGCACTTTACACACTACACTCAGCATTCTAAATGATTTTACAGAGCAGACTAATGACCTTTTTTTTCCTCTGCAGAAAAAACAAAATACAGTGCCAGACACTTGACATAATAAGCTTCAGAAGACAGAGCTCTCTGCGACTTTGAAAGTCATAGAGATCAATGGCTGTTTTGCACAGATAACAACAGAGAGTTTCCTAACACTTCCTGCACTGAAAATAATATTAGACTTATGTCTAATATATGCTAATGTTTTATTTCTTAGCTGTACTACACATACAAATCATTATATCATACGTTTATTTTTACTTCAGATTACTTTTAATAATTCAAAACAAATGGACAGATCAGATCAAAAATCTAAATCAAACTGATCCTTGGTGTGATCACCCATTACATTGATAACAGCATCAGTATACTTGCACACAGTTTTCTTAAGAAACTCACAAGTAGTTGTAGGACTAACCACGGATCTTCTGTAGATGTAGGCTATCTCAAAACCTTCTGTCTCTTCATGTAATTCCAGACACACTTCTGTAAATGAGTAGCCTTTATGTAGTGTGCATGCACAGAGAGCTCCTGGCAATGGGAGCGCAATGCTGGGCCAATGCGTGAGAAGTAGTGCATGACTTAGCCAAGTCGTGCACCATACCAGGCCAAACAGCAAATCAATGAAAAGGATCGGGAGGACAGCTACAAGACTACAGGGCAGGAAGCAGTGGCGTAACTAAGGAGCTGTGGACCCCAATGCAAGTATTACATTGGGGCCCCCCAACACTCTATACATAACAATTGATATGGTGCACCAAAAACCTGCCAATGGCAACTACAGTGTCAGAGGTGCAAGAAGGGAATTGGTAACAGTTTATTAATGCACTATTCAAAGTATCTATAGAAGTCATTATTATGAGCACAAGACCAATTGAGAGCTAACACTGCAGTTGAGGGAGGGCCCATTGGGGCCCCTCAGGTCCAAGGGCCCCGATGCGGTCGCCACCTCTGCAACCCCTATTGCTACACCCTTGGCAGGAAGAATCCCCAGGTGTGTAAAACACTTATTATTACTTTTTTATGTTTGCCTTTGGTATCCTTTAAGGTCAGGGCTTTGTGAAGGCCATATCATCACTTCCAGGACTCCTTGTTCTTCTTAATGCAGAATATAGTTTTCAATGACATTGGTTGTAGGTTTGGGGTCAGTATCCTGCTGGTGCTAACAGGACACCTGCTTGATACTATTGCATGATGTGTATGTGTCTGCTTGCATTTTTCTGCATTGAGCACACCAAGGAGAAATGTAGCCAAGCTGGGGACGGGCCATGGCAACACAGGTAGAGCCAGGCTTCGAACCAGGGACAGGGGTTTGGGGTTTACGATTAATGACCATTTCAAGACAAACAAGTGAGTTATTCACTCGTTCAATAACCGATCCCCTATTAGGGGACAATAAAGACTACATTAACAACAGCCTCAATTACACTAGAAGTACTCTTTAATACTGTTTACACTTAACTAAAAAAAAATTCTTCTTAGCAGGCTTTTCCTGAGCGTCGCCTCATCAATGAGTGTGGCTGGTCTCTTGCACATATACAAAGTGTGGAAAAGGCAGGCAGTACATTCCTTTGCAAAACATATGGATTTATTTTAAATATAAACCAAAGGAAATGTTTAAAATATCTATTTATTCATTACCGTCCTTTTCTCACTTGTGATTGTGCTAGCATAATTATTTCAGACATAACGGCCAATTTTCCCAGTCTGTATATATATTCAGTCAGATGCAAAATCATCTTCATTTTCAGGAGTACACATGTATAACTGGAATTACTTGTTTACATAATGAGGTATGGTTCCGCGACATACTTCACTGTGCATCTTAATCAGATTTTCTATCCGGGTAACAAATTCCAATACATTATTTCACAGCAGGAAGAAAGTAACGTCATGCTCACATCGGAGCACAAACCGCAGAATAGCCATGTGAGAGCAAGGGATGACTGTCTTTGAAAAGAATCTACCATCCACAAAGTGAAAAACAAAAATGAACATTGTACTGTAATTAGAAACACAACATATCATACACCAAGAATCTAATAAAAGCTGTAAGACAGCCACGAGGACTAGTTTTCCAGAGGTTGCTTAAAGGGGCACTATGGCGAAAAATTTAAAATGTAAAATATGTGCAAACATAGACAAATAAGAAGTACTAGCCGACCCGCGGCGTAGCATACGCCGCATAAGGGGATAGAGGGCAGGAAGGGGGTATTGGGCACAGCGGTGGGGAGGGGGGTTGGACCCCCCTCAACTGGGTCCCCCATGTGTGCTCTACCTCCAGCTTAAGCTCAGCAGGACCCCCCCCCCCTCACCTGGGTCCCCCATGTGCACTCCCCCTCCTGCTTAAGCACAGTAGCAGCCACCACTATTAGTAAGAGGCAGCGGGCGGGGATGACTCACTTCTTCAGTGTTCCATCGTGCGTTCCACTGTCATCACTTCCTGTAATGCCGCACACTGTATTGGTGTAATTTGCCTTTTTAAAACAGAAGGAAATCTGCAATAGTTCAGCTATAAGTGAACATTTGTGGTTACCCACAATGCACTACTACTAAATATGAAAATGTCCCCTTTTCGCCCTTGGTAAGCCAAGCAAGCATCCAGAGCTGCTGGTGTATAGCAAGCATATAGCTTTAAATTTTACACAGTCATATCAAATCCACATGTAGACAGCCTGTTTCAGACTTTTGGTCCTCATCAGTACATGGCAGGGATTGATACAGCTGAGTGAGATAGGGCTTGGACCAGTACAACAGAGTAACCAAGCAGCTCAGGGTGACCCAAACCACTCGTAATGTATAGAGGGAATAAAAGGGACCAAAAAGACCTCCTACTAAAAAAAGCAAAGCTTGGTGTAATTTGCCTTCCTAAAACAGAAAGAAATATGCAATTACTCAGCTATAAGTGAACATTTGTGATTACCCACAATGTACCGCTACTAAATATGCAAATTATTCCTTTTCACCCTTAGTAAGCCAAGCAAGCCTATAGCTTTACGTTTTACACAGTCATATCAAACCCCACATGTGACAGCCTATTTCAGACCTTTGGTTCTCATTACTACATAAGCTATCATTCATAAAGCATTTCCGCATGCGGAAATGCTTAAAACAGCTGACTTTCACGTAACAAAATCTGCATTCATAAAGGCTCCTTCCGCATCAAAAGCTGACATTACCGAGCAGCGATAAATCACCGCCTTGTGCGGTGATTGTTGTAAAAAAAATTAGCAAAATGTTAATTCATAAAGATCACCGCAAGCAGTGTGAGGTCGGGAAGTACCGCTCCCTCTGATGTGGCAATAACAATGTTAAGTGAATGGAGACACAGAGACCTCCCAGGCAGCTGCAGTAGAGTGGAACACAGAGAAATGTATCAACTCGGCAGCTTTCGTATCTCCGCAAGCCTACCACCAGCCTAGCTCGGGGACTCTCCACACTGCTACTGCACCTGGATACGTTTTTACAAATCAGCAGCCAGAAGTCTAAAACACCATCAGCAGTGTTTTCCCACACTGATACTCCATACCAACAGCACTTTCATGAATGACTGCCATAGCAGAGATTGATACGGCTGTATGAGATAGGGCTTGGACCAGTACAACAGAGTAACCAAGCAGCTCAGGGTGACCAAAACTTCTAAAAATGTATAGGGGGATAAAAGAGACCAAAAATCCATCCTACTAAAAAAAGCAAAGCTTGGTGTAATTTTCCTTCTTAAAACAGAAGCAAATCTGCAATAATTCCGCTATAAGTGAACATTTGTGGTTACTCACAATGCACTGCTACTGAATATGCAAATTATCCCTCTTTGCCCTTGGTTTGATATGACACTACTTCTTCTTCTTGCTTGGACCAGCCCCTTCTTCTTGCTTGGACCGGCCCTGGGGGCAGGGCACTACTTCTTCTTCTTGTTTGAAGGTTGAGGCACTTACTCTATTATATATATAGATGTTTTTTTTCCAGAGTAAAATTAGCTATAAATTATTTTTCTCCTATGTTGCTGTCACTTACAGTAGGTAGTAGAAATCGGACAGAAGTGACAGATTTTGGACTAGTCCATTTCTTCATAGGGGACTCTCCTCGAAGCTTTTATTCTTTATAAAGATATTCCCAAAAAAGGATTTAAACAATGATGCTGGCCAGCTTCCCTGCTTGCTACACAGTTTTTTGGCAGTTGGACAGAGCAACTGCCATTCACTAAGTGCTTTTGAAGATCTGTGAGAATAAATCCATGAGAATCCCCCATGAAGAGTTGGACTAGTCCAAAACCTGTCAGTTCTGTCAGATTTCTACTAACTACTGAAAGTGACAGCAACATGGGAGAAAAGTAATTTATGGCTCATTTTACTCTGGAAAAAATGTACTTCTTATTTGTTTATGTTTGCACATATTTTACATTTTACAAGTTTTCACCATAGTGGCCCTTTAACCACTTCGCCATATCTGGACGCATATATCCGTCCAGATAGGCAGTGGTGCTGCAGCCGTGTGGTGCGCGCGATCGGGCGCGCGCCCGCGCGCGTTCCCGCTGCCTCCCGCTGCCCCCCCGATCAGTGAATGGGAATATAATTCCCATTCACCGATCTAAATCCCCGGCAGAAATACCGACGCTTTCTCATCAGAGAGCGTGGTATTTCTGCCCCCAGGAAACTTCTTCTCTTCTTTTTAGTTCCTAGATGCGACATCGTTCGCATCTAGGAATTTTTTGAATGTGGCCATCTTGTGGCCAAATAGTAAACTGCACCCACATACCTGTACTGAATAATAAAATACATTACATTACATCTAAAATTGGCTATTTACCTCCCAAACTAAAATTACCCAAATACAGTTTTGTATTAAAAAATAAATAAAAAAAAATTACAATTAAAAAAAAAAAAACTACATAAATAGTTACCTAAGGGTCTGAACTTTTTAAATATACATGTCAAGAGAGTATCTTATTAAATTTTTTAAAATTATAAGCTTGTAAATAGTGATGGACGCAAATTGAAAAATGCACCTTTATTTCTAAATAAAATATCGGCGCCATAAATTGTGATAGGGATGTAATTTAAATGGTGTAATAAGCGGGACAAATGGGCACATAAAATTCATGGGTTTTAATTACTGTAGCATGTATTAATTTTAAACTATAATGGCCAAAAACTGAGAAATAATGATTTTTTTCCATTTCTATCTTAATCTTCCTGTTAAAATGTATTTACAGTAAAGTGGCTCTTAGCAAAATGTACTACCTAAAGAAAGCCTAATTAGTGGCGGAAAAAACGAGATATAGATCAATTAATTTTGATAAGTAGCGATAAAGTTATTAGCGAATGAATGGGAGGTGAACATTGCTCGGATGCATAAGATTTTCGAAGCTGTAGGCTGAAGTGGTTAAAGATTTGTTATTCTTGAATACTTTTTATGTAGGAAATACGGTACTGCTACTTAAATTGCTGCTTCTGTGAATCACAAAATAAAAACCAAAACATGAAATTATTCTGGTAGTCCCTCAGCACCTTCCAAGGCTTTGATATCATGGTGCGTGTGCTTTTTTTGGTTTGTGACTTTTTCCATGTGCCACAAAGCTTTGAGCATCTATCTATCCATCTATCCATCCATGTATCTATTCATCCAGATTAACCAGTTCCCGACTGCCTAACGCACAGAGGCGGCCGGGAAGTGTGCCCTGCAAGGACCGGCTCACCCACAGAGGCGGCGGTCCTTGTAAGGGCATGGGCGGAGCGATCGCGTCATCCGTGACGCGATCCTCCGCCGGCGCCTGCCGCCGCTCACCCGCCGCAACATCCCACCGGCCATACGGAAGCGCCGGCGGGATGTTAACCCTGCGATCGCCGCATACAAAGTGTATAATACACTTTGTAATGTTTACAAAGTGTATAATACAGGCTGCCTCCTGCCCTGGTGGTCCCAGTGTCCGAGGGACCACCAGGGCAGGCTGCAGCCACCCTATGTCGCACCCAAGCACACTGATTACCCCCCCCTGCCCCAGATCGCCCACAGCACCCCTCAGGACCACCCCTGCCCACCCCCCAGACCCCTGTTTGCACCCAATCACCCCCCTAATCACCCATCAATCACTCCCTGTCACTAACTGTCAATGCTATTTTTTTTACCCCCCCCCCTCCTGCCCCCTGCCCCCTCCTGATCACCCCCCCCACCCCTCAGATTCTCCCCAGCCCCCTCCCAGACCCCCCCTCCCCTTGTGTACTGTATGCATCTATCCCCCTGATCACCTGTCAATCACCTGTCAATCACCCATCAATCACCCATCAATCACCCCCTGTCACTGCCACCCATCAATCAGCCCCTAACCTGCCCCTTGAGGGCAATCTGATCACCCATCCACACCAATAGATCGCCCGCAGATCCGACATCAGAACACCACCCAAGCGCAGTGTTTACATCCATTCTCTCCTCTAAACACCCACTAATTACTCATCAATCACCCCCTATCACCACCTGTCACTGTTACCCATCAGATCAGACCCTAATCTGCCCCTTGTGGGCACCCAATCACCCGCCTACACGCTCAGATTGCCCTCAGACCCCCCCTTATCAATTCGCCAGTGCAATATTTACATCTCTTCTTCCCTGTAATAACCCACTGATTACCTGTCAATCACCTATCAATCACCCATCAATCACCCCCTGTCACTGCCACCCATCAATCACCGCCTGTCACTGCCACCCATCAATCAGCCCCTAACCTGCCCCTAGCGGGCAATCTGATCACCCACCCACACCAATAGATCGCCCGCAGATCCAACGTCCGTTCACCTCCCAAGTGCAGTGTTTACATCTGTTCTCTACCCTAAACACCCACTAATTACCCATCAATCACCCCCTGTCACTGCTACCTATCAGATTAGACCCCTATCTGCCCCTAGGGCACTCAATCACCCACCCACACCCTTAGAACGTCCTCAGACCCCAGCCCTGATCACCTCGCCAGTGCATTGCTTGCATCTATTCCCCCCTCTAATCACACCTTGAGACACCCATCAATCACCTCCTGTCACCCCCTAGCACACCTACCCATCAGATCAGGCCCTAATTTGCCCCGTGTGGGCTCCTGATCACTCGGCCAAACCCTCAGATCCCCCTCAGACCCCCATCCGATCACCTCCCCAGTGCATTGATTGCATCTATTTTCCCCTCTAACCACCCCCTGAGACACCCTCAATCACCTCCTGTCACCCCCCTAGCACTCCTATCCATCAGATCAGGCCCAATACAACCTGTCATCTAAAAGGCCACCCTGCTTATGACCGGTTCCACAAAATTCGCCCCCTCATAGACCACCTGTCATCAAAATTTGCAGATGCTTATACCCCTGAACAGTCATTTTGAGACATTTGGTTTCCAGACTACTCACGGTTTTAGGCCTGTAAAATGCCAGGGCGGTATAGGAACCCCACAAGTGACCCCATTTTAGAAAAAAAGACACCCCAAGGTATTCTGTTAGGTGTATTACGAGTTCATAGATTTTATTTTTTGTCAAAAGTTAGCGGAAATTGATTTTTATTGGTTTTTTTTTTCACAAAGTGTCATTTTTCACTAACTTGTGACAAAAAATAAAATCTTCTATGAACTCTCCATACACCTAACGGAATACCTTGGGGTGTCTTCTTTCTAAAATGGGGTCACTTGTGGGGTTCCTATACTGCCCTGGCATTTTGGGGGCCCTAAACCGTGAGGAGTAGTCTAGAAAACAAATGCTTCAAAATGACCTGTGAATAGGACGTTGGGCCCCTTAGCGCACCTAGGCTGCAAAAAAGTGTCACACATGTGGTACCGCCGTACTCAGGAGAAGTAGTATAATGTGTTTTGGGGTGTATTTTTACACATGCCCATGCTGGGTGGGAGAAATCTCTCTGTAAATGGACAATTGTGTGTAAAAAAAAAATCAAACAATTGTCATTTACAGAGATATTTCTCCCACCCAGCATGGGTATGTGCAAAAATACACCCCAAAACACATTATACTACTTCTTCTGAGTACGGCGGTACCACATGTGTGGCACTTTTTTACAGTGCAAAAGTACAAAGTCCAATGAGTACCTTTAGGATTTCACAGGTCATTTTGAGAAATTTCGTTTCAAGACTACTCCTCACGGTTTAGGGCCCCTAAAATGCCAGGACAGTATAGGAACCCCACAAATGACTCCATTTTAGAAAGAAGACACCCCACGGTATTCTGTTAGTAGTACGGTGAGTTCATAGAAGATTTTATTTTTTGTCACAAGTTAGCGGAAATTGATTTTTATTGGTTTTTTTCACAAAGTGTCATTTTCCGCTAACTTGTGACAAAAAATAAAATCTTCTATGAACTCACCATACTCCTAACGGAATACCTTGGGGTGTCTTCCTTCTAAAATGGGGTCATTTGTGGGGTTCCTATACTGTCCTGGCATTTTAGGGGCCCTAAACCGCGAGGAGTAGTCTTGAAACAAAATTTCTCAAAATGACCTGTGAAATCCTAAAGGTACTCATTGGACTTTGGGCCCCTTAGCGCAGTTAGGGTGCAAAAAAGTACCACACATGTGGTATCGCCGTACTCAGGAGAAGTAGTATAATGTGTTTTGGGGTGTATTTTTACACATACCCATGCTGGGTGGGAGAAATCTCTGTAAATGGACAATTGTGTGTAAAAAAAATCAAACAATTGTCATTTACAGAGATATTTCTCCCACCCAGCATGGGTATGTGTAAAAATACACCCCAAAACACATTATACTACTTCTCCTGAGTACGGCAATACCACATGTGTGGCACTTTTTTGCAGCTTAACTGCGCTAAGGGGCCCAAAGTCCAATGAGCACCTTTAGGCTTTACAGGGGTGCTTACAATTTAGCACCCCCCAAAATGTCAGGACAGTAAACACACCCCACAAATGACCCCATTTTGGAAAGTAGACACTTCAAGGTATTCAGAGAGGAGCATAGTGAGTCCGTGGCAGGTTTCATTTTTTTTTGTCGCAAGTTAGAAGAAATGGAAACTTTTTTTTTTGTCACAAAGTCTCATTTTCCGCTTACTTGTGACAAAAAATAATATCTTCTATGAACTCACTATGCCTCTCAGTGAATACTTTGGGATGTCTTCTTTCCAAAATGGGGTCATTTGGGGGGTATTTATACTATCCTGGAATTCTAGCCCCTCATGAAACATGACAGGTGGTCAGAAAAGGCAGAGATGCTGGAAAATGGGAAAATTCACTTTTTGCACCATGGTTTGTAAACGCTATAACTTTTACCCAAACCAATAAATATAGGCTGAATGGTTTTTTTTTTTATCAAAAACATGCTTGTCCACATTTTTCGCACTGCATGTATACAGAAATTTTACTTTATTTAAAAAATGTCAGCACAGAAAGTTAAAAAAATCATTTTTTTGCCAAAATTCATGTCTTTTTTGATGAATATAATAAAAAGTAAAAATCGCATCAGCAATCAAATAGCATCAAAAGAAAGATTTATTAGTGACAAGAAAAGGAGCCAAAATTCATTTAGGTGGTAGGTTGTATGAGCGAGCAATAAACCGTGAAAGCTGCAGTGGTCTGAATGGAAAAAAAGTGGCCGGTCCTTAAGGGGGGTAAAGCCCTAGGTCCTCAAGTGGTTAACTAATCTTTACTGTACAGTATGGCGACAGTTTACATAAAGATTAACAGGCATTACACAAACTGCATAAAGCAAATAGCATAACTCGCTTTCTGAGCACAATAAAGATTGGTGACCTGCCTATCATCTACCATTTATACCATATAAATACATATTAATGAATCAGACTATCTATCTATCTATCTATCTATCTATCTATTATCCATCTGCCTATCAAAAAAGATATATGAATAAATTAATTTGTAAGGTGGCCATAAATATGGCGATTTTGCAGCCAATTGACCATTTGATTAAACACTTATCAAATTGGATGAAAATGGATGCAGCAACAAGCATGTCCAATTGACAATTCATTCAATTTTGGGCCTAAGCCTTTGAATATATAGTAGATAGAACATTATGGGAAATCTTAAGTCAATGTGGCAGTAATGCCTGCAATATATCAGGACAAACAACAAATGTGATTGAACCCCCAGTCGTTCTTCCTCCAAATGTTAATGTGCCCCAAGCTCCTCCCCCATGTGGCACACGCGCCACGTGCTATACGCTGGCAGCACGTAGGTCACAAATGCAAAAACAGCTGGACAGTAGCAGCAGATGAAGGGACAATTACACACTTTAATGCATGGGTATAAGAGGGAACATTAACATTTGGGGGTACAGAGGCAGAGAGAGCAAGGTGGCATCACAGGGCCAATTCCCCAAAAATGTCATGCTGAAATCGATCGGGAATCAGCATACAGTTTATGGGCAGCCAACAGATCTCTCTCTGAGCAGATTCAATCTGAGAGAGATCTATCTCCTGTTTGATTTGCCCATACAGTGGCTTGCAAAAGTATTCGGCCCCCTTGAAGTTTTCCACATTTTGTCACATTACTGCCACAAACATGAATCAATTTTATTGAAATTCCACATGAAAGACCAATACAAAGTGGTGTACAGGTGAGAAGTGGAACAAAAATCATACATGATTCCAAACGTTTTTTAAAAATCAAAAACTGCAAAGTGGGGTGTGCGTAATTATTCAGCCCCCTTTGGTCTGAGTGCAGTCAGTGCTAATGACCTAATAGAGTGCACCTGTGTGTAATCTAATGTCAGTTCAAATACAGCTGCTCTGTGACAGCTTCAGAGGTTGTCTAAGAGTATATTGGGAGCAACAACAACATGAAGTCCAAAGAACACACCAGACAGGTCAGGGATAAAGTTATTGAGAAATTTAAAGCAGGCTTAGGCTACAAAATATTTCCAAAGCCTTGAACATCCCATGGAGCACTGTTCAAGATATCATTCAGAAATGGAAGGAGTATGGCACAACTGTAAACCTACCAAGACAAGGCCGTCCACCTAAACACACAGGCCCAACAAGGAGAATGCTGATCAGAAATGCAGTCAAGAGGCCCATGGTGACTCTGGATGAGCTGCAGAGATCTACAGCTCAGGTGGGGGAATCTGTCCATAGGACAACTATTAGTCGTGCACTGCACAAAGTTGGCCTTTATGGAAGGATGGCAAGAAGAAAGCCATTGTTAACAGAAAAGCATAGGAAATCCAGTTTGCAGTTTGCCACAAGCCATATGGGGGACACAGCAAACATGTGGAAGAAGGAACTTTTTGGCCAAAATGCAAAACGCTATGTGTGACGGAAAACTAACACTGCACATCACTCTGAACACACCATCCCCACTGTCAAATATGGTGGTGGCAGCATCATGCTCGGGGGGTGCTTCTTTTCAGCAGGGACAGGGAAGCTGGTCAGAGTTGATGGGAAGATGTATGTAGCCAAATACAGGGCAATCTTGGAAGAAAACCTCTTGGAGACTGCAAAAGTCTTGAGACTGGGGTGGAGATTCACCTTCCAGCAGGACAACGACCCTAAACATAAAGCCAGGGCAACAATGGAAAGGTTTAAAACAAAACATATCCATGTGTTAGAATGGCCCAGTCAAAGTCCAGATCTAAATCCAATTGAGAATATGTGGCAAGATCTGAAGACTGCTGTTCACAAACGCTGTCCATCTAATATGACTGATCTGGAGCTGTTTTGCAAAGAAGAATGGGCCAGGAGTTCAGTCTCTAGATGTGCAAAGCTGGTAGAGACATACCCTAAAAGATTGGCAGCTGTAATTGCAGCAAAAGGTGGTTCTACAAAGTATTGACTCAGGGGGCCGAATAATTACGCACACCCCACTTTGCAGTTATTTATTTGTAAAAAATGTTTGGAATCATGTATGATTTTCGTTCCACTTCTCACGTGTACACCACTTTGTATTGGTCTTTCACCTGGAATTCCAATAAAATTGATGCATGTTTGTGGCAGTAATGTGACAAAATGTGGAAAACTTCAAGGGGGCTGAATACTTTTGCAAGCCACTGTATATTGCTAGATGTATGGGCAGCTTCGGGCTTTCTACATTCACTCATTTCTACAGAACTGATAAAGCTATAAGTGATGTATGCTGTGTCACATGATTTTTTACACACCTGGTTTAAATAAAAAACATTTCAAGCACACTAACGTCTCACTTTAAATGCCTCCAGTCTTTAGTGCATAACATTTGTGCTGACTCACTTGAAAATAGCTGATGATAGAAATGCAGGTGTTCATGGCAATGGTTTACTAGCTGTAGCTGGCATGAGTTTCAGCCATCAGTTAGCAACATAGAAGGCTTAACACAGTAAGGTTCCAAGTAAGGCCTTGGCTACTTGAATTAGAATGTCAAAAGCATATATCATGGTAGACCATTTAGCATGTGCACTCTGTGTGGCAATACAGCTTGAAAGCGTAACCAACAGCACTTAGTGGCAAGTAAGCCGGCCCAGACATTCCACAAGACTTACTAAGTGAAGGTATGTCAAAAACTAGACTTAGCAACTGCTCAGCTCCATCTACCAAGTCTCCATTATCTCCGTCAGTCAGATGTAAAAGTGAAAGCCACATTTAGCAACTGGCCCATTCAGGTGGAAAAATGCCATAAGATACAGAATGTGCTTTCTTTGGCTGTATCACTTAATGTAAAAAAAAATGCCTTGGTCGTGCTGAACCCATGATTTTTTCTTTTTAACAATCTTCATCTGCTCAACAGTTCAGCTAAAAGCTTGGCTATAATGAAAAGTTGCAAGCTCTGCGTGCTTAGCAAATTGCTAGCTTTGAATTGATTTGTGGCGTTCTTTATGCATAATGGGTAGAAGGTGCTCACTTTCCTGCTCCCTGAATCCCCATTGCTCGTTTTCATAAATAAGGCCATTGTGGCATTACTAAAATCACCATATTCCACTCGGTTAACTTCCCAGGCCCTATCATTACTCCACTACAGGTGCCCAGTGCTTAGAAGCATTCTATATAATCCCACTGACCTCCAGTCACCTTTGAGTTGTGAGCTAGGATTGTGGATTGTATTGCCGTATAAATCAAGATCAGCTTTTCTTGCGCGGTAATGATCAGCAGATTTTTGGTATTATGAATAAAAGAGCATAGCTTTACCCTTTTATTCTGGAGAATTACACTGATCTGATTGAAGTAAAAGAAAAAGTCTCACTTATGGTAATCCTTATAATGATAGGAGACGACAGTGCCTCACCTTGCAGTATTTCCTGGAATCCACTACGCTTGGCACGAATAGCAGCAATATCTAAGAGCCTGATTAATTGAATATCCATGATGGCTCAAATTCAATAAAATAGGCAGAAGAGAAGAAGAGCATAACAAAAATGATGTATGAGATATCTATACAAAGACATATGACACATTTGTTGGATATTTTTCTCCTTAATAGGGCTTCTCAAGATTCTGGAGAGATACATAATGCTTCTTATTACATAAATCAGTAAACCAAAAGAATAAAGGTTTAAATCATTTACACTCTATACCAAGACTAGGTTAGGCCAATGGGAATAGCAAACACTCTAAACAAAACCTACTAGACACTACATAAGAACAGGGAACACAGTTTTCCCACACTTTTTCTACAGGGAGTGCAGAATTATTAGGCAAATGAGTATTTTGACCACATCATCCTCTTTATGCATGTTGTCTTACTCCAAGCTGTATAGGCTCGAAAGCCTACTACCAATTAAGCATATTAGGTGATGTGCATCTCTGTAATAAAAAGGGTGTGGTCTAATGACATCAACACCCTATATCAGGTGTGCATAATTATTAGGCAACTTCCTTTCCTTTGGCAAAATGGGTCAAAAGAAGGACTTGACGGGCTCAGAAAAGTCAAAAATAGTGAGATATCTTGCAGAGGGATGCAGCACTCTTAAAATTGCAAAGCTTCTGAAGCGTGATCATTGAACAATCAAGCGTTTCATTCAAAATAGTCAACAGGGTTGCAAGAAGCGTGTGGAAAAACCAAGGCGCAAAATAACTGCCCATGAACTGAGAAAAGTCAAGCGTGCAGCTGCCAAGATGCCACTTGCCACCAGTTTGGCCATATTTCAGAGCTGCAACATCACTGGAGTGCCCAAAAGCACAAGGCGTGCAATACTCAGAGACATGGCCAAGGTAAGAAAGGCTGAAAAGACGACCACCACTGAACAAGACACACAAGCTGAAACGTCAAGACTGGGCCAAGAAATATCTCAAGAAGTTTTTATGGACTGATGAAATGAGAGTGAGTCTTGATGGGCCAGATGGATAGGCCCGTGGCTGGATTGGTAAAGGGCAGAGAGCTCCAGTCCGACTCAGACGCCAGCAAGGTGGAGGTGGAGTACTGGTTGGGCTGGTATCATCAAAGATGAGCTTGTGGGTTCTTTTCGGGTTGAGGATGGAGTCAAGCTCAACTCCCAGTCCTACTGCCAGTTTCTGGAAGACACCTTCTTCAAGCAGTGGTACAGGAAGAAGTCTGCATCCTTCAAGAAAAACATGATTTTCATGCAGGACAATGCTCCATCACACGCGTCCAAGTACTCCACAGCGTGGCTGGCAAGAAAGGGTATAAAAGAAGAAAAACTAATGACATGGCCTCCTTGTTCACCTGATCTGAACCCCATTGAGAACCTGTAGTCCATCATAAAATGTGAGATTTACAAGGAGGGAAAACAGTACACCTCTCTGAACAGTGTCTGGGAGGCTGTGGTTGCTGCTGCACGCAATGTTGATGGTGAACAGATCAAAACACTGACAGAATCCATGGATGGCAGGCTTTTGAGTGTCCTTGCAAAGAAAGGTGGCTATATTGGTCACTGATTTGTTTTTGTTTTGTTTTTGAATCTCAGAAATGTATATTTGTGAATGCTGAGATGTTATATTGGTTTCCCTGCTAAAAATAAATAATTGAAATGGGTATATATTTGTTTTTTGTTAAGTTATCTAATAATTATGAACAGTAATAGTCACCTGCACACACAGATATCCCCCTAAAATAGCTAAAACTAAAAACAAACTAAAAACTACTTTCAAAAATATTCAGCTTTGATATTAATGAACTTTTTGGGTTCATTGAGAACATGGTTGTTGTTCAATAATAAAATTATTCCTCAAAAATACAACTTGCCTAATAATTCTGCACTCCCTGTATAATTGACCCATGATAAAATTTACCTATATTTAAAGATCCGTTTCACTTATCCAACCTCATGATTACTGTTATGTTATATTTGAAATTACAGTATGTCTCACTCAGCAACAAGAGACGACACAAATCTTATTATTATCTTGTTTATGTTACTTGTTACTTAAACCCACTACTGTTATGCGTTAGATGATCCTCAATATACAGTAGTAACAATGTTTGGGTTATTATAACAAGAGCTATAACCTTAAGATACAAGGTCACCACTATAGAAAGACATTCCCAAGGGCCTTGGCCAACTCCAGAAATTATGCCTAGCTTTGATTATATTCAAGTATACTCTATTACTTAATTATTTCTGAATTTTGTATTATATTAATGCAACCTGATAATTGTACTGTTTAGGCAATTCTTGTATGCTTTGTACTAAAAGTTTTCTTCAAAAAACACAAAGTTAAAAAAAGAGATTCTGGAGAGATAGAGGGTGGATGGAATATGATGAAGATGGGGCATGTCCAGCAATAGAGAAGCATAATCATGCTTAGAAGCAAATACAACTGAGGTGTAAATACAATGAAAAATAAGGCTGGCCATACACCATGGGATTCGTAGTAGATCATGCAAAAATATCAATGACTTGTGAACAGGGGTGCTCGGATACCCTTTTCAAAATCTGGATTGACCTGGATCCGGATACCCATCTGACCTTTTGGGCATCCGAATAGAATCGGATATCCGACCCCAGTATCCGGGGTATCCGGGCGGATTCGGATATCTGGATAGAAAAAAACGGAAGTGGCCTTTAAATTGCTTTAAAAACATTTTTTAGGGTAAATGAGGCATGTAGCATCATTATTTTTTTTTAAAGGGAAACACTAATTGATGAAGTGGGGACTTAAAATCCCCCCCAAAAAAAGAAAATGGCTGTCAATTAACATCAGGACTAGGTTCAAGACAGCGGTCGTGCAGCCCACATTGTGTCCAAAGTCCAACCGCACAACTGGGACATGGCAGTTTTCAGCCCAGACACCTCCAAAAAACTATGCAGCAATTGTGTTTTGGGTTAAATATAGGTGGTATCAGCACAGCAGCAGTGATCTGTGGCAGCCTGGCGGTGGGAGCAGCAAAGGCAGCAGGAGCAGGGCAATGCAGCAGCAGCAGCAGCAGGTATAACGTCTGCCAGGAGCATGCCGGACGTGGCACGTGGCATTTGGTGCTTGGCACGTGGCACTTTGCACTTGGCACGTGGCACTTTGCACTTGGCACGTGGCACTTTGCACGTGGCACTTTGCACTTGGCACGTGGCACTTTGCATGTGGCATTTTGCACTTGGCACGTGGCACTTGGCACATGGCACTTGGCAGGTGTCACGTGGCACTTGGCACATGTCACGTGCCACGTGACAAGTGCCACGTGACACTTGCCAATTGCCACGTCACATGTGCAAATTGCCACGTGACATGTGCCAATTTCCACGTGACACGTGCTAAGTGCCATGTGATACGTGCTACGTGACACGTGCCAAATGCCACATGACACGTGCCAAGTGCCACGTGACACATGCCAAGTGCCACGTGCCACGTGCCAAGTGCCGCGTGACATGTGCCAAATGCACTAGTGACACTAGTGCACACTAACTGTCACACTGGCACTGCTCACAGCACAGCAGTTCTGTAGAAAGCTAACACAGTAGTACTACTACTCTAATAACTACTAGCACTGACAGCAGTATTCCTATTCCCTAATCCCTAACCTAACCTATACTGTAGCTAGCTAAGGCTAATAGCTCTGAGAGTCCTCTGATTGTCTCAATGATGTCATCTCCTTAGTTACAGCATTTGGATCCAGATATCCGCTGCATATCCGCGGATATCCAGGTATGCGACCAAATACCCGCAGATAGCTATCCAGATTTGAAAAAAAATCCGGTATCTGAATCCGAATCGGATAGCTGAAAAAAGTTTAGTTACCCGGATATCCGGAATCCGGAAGAGCACCACTGCTTGTGAACTTGTATATGTAATATATATATATATATATATATATATATATATATATATATATATATATATATAGTATATAAATTACCAAGGGGTGAGCAGCACAAACCACATTTTTTATGCAATTCTATGCAAAGCATGCACGCAGCGCTGGAGGTCCCCAGAGGGGCTGCAGCACACAACAGGAAAACAGTGACAGGGGCTCTTGGTTACGCTTTAACGCGCTTAAAGAAAACCTAAACTGAAAATTAAAAGTCAAAATAAGCATACACAAGTCATACTTACCTCCTATGTAGTCTACTCCTCAATTTCTTTGTCTTCTCCCGCGTCCTGTTGGTCCACTGTGATCAAGGGAATTTTCCGTCCTCCATTTTGAAAATAGCCATTATACATAACAGCTTCCTGGTCAGCACACAGTTAAACTGTAACATCACCCACTTGAGCCATAGGGAAACATGGACATTACCTGGTACATCAGTTTTCCTCTCAGCTATAACTGACAGCAACTGATATTTTACTGACAGCAACTGATATATTTCAGATCTGACAAAATATTGTCAGAACTGGAAGGGATTATTGTCAGAAGAAAATGGTGAGCTTCTGAGAGGAACTGATGGCAAGGTAACTGTGTAATGTTCATTTGAAGTTACCTCATGTGTTTATTTCAGATATTTTTACTCAGTACAGGTTCTCTTTAAGCTCACCAACTGCACCAAAGTGTCCCCAATCTGGTGCGTCCTACTCTAACCAGGCAAAATGCCAGTTTTTATAAGCAGTCTAGTGGGAACTAATCCAAAAACCCAAAAGTCAACTAGATGGGAAAAAAGCAAATTAAAAACACCTCACCCTTCACTAGCTACCAAACGAACTAGAGAGTTCGTTTGGTAGCTAGTGAAGGGTGGGGTGTTTTTAATTTCCTTTTTTCCCATCTAGTTGACTTTTGAGTTTTTGGATTGGTTCCCACTAGACTGCTTATAAAAGCTGGCATTTTGAATGGTAGAGTAGGACTCACCAGATTGGGGACACTTTGGCGCAGTTGGTGAGCTTAAGAGCGTTAAAGCGTAACCAAGAGCCCCTGTCACTGTTTTCCTGTTGTGTGCTGCAGCCTCTCTGTACATATATATATATATATATATATATATATATATATATATATATTTATGTAGGATATGTATAATATGGAATCTGCAAGGTTGAGGTAGCTGCTCTAGCCCTATATGTGGCAGAAGAGTAGACTGATGGCCCTGCATTGCGGAGGTCGTAAGCTTCTGTTTGAGTTCGAGGTGCGTTTGTAGTTCCTGGGGGGGCTCAGCGCATCTCTGATTGGAGGCCATTCGGAGGCGGCCTGGTGTTGAGCTGATCCACCTTTTGCGCAATTTTCGATTTTTCAATTTTACTTGGTAGCGCACCCAGGCTATGCATATACATAGGTTAGGATTTAGTTAGTGTTAGGCCCCTCCCATGGAGGATTGACTTATTTGCAGTGGGAGGGATGAGTACTTAATAGGTTGCATGCAAGCTGTTACAGGAAACCAACATCCTCCAGTGGTAGACAGGTCATGTGTATGCTCGGTGTGTATTCAACCCCACAAGTGGGGTTTGCACTCTTTTGCAGGTAGGCACTAATCTGTTTTTAAGTAGCGCTGCTCACTTCCTTGCTAATGACAAGCAGAAGTCATGAACATTAGATGTAACACTGTAAGGCATGATGTTTCTCATCAACCCCATAAAGCCAGTGCCACGGCCTGCCATGCAAGTACACAAGCAGGGTGCCAATGAAGAGGGTGGTAAGTATGACAGCTAGTACCTTGGAAAACACATCTTTCCCAAACTTCAAGGGCAAGAGGCTCTTCGTCGAACCTATATCTTCCAAAAACAAATCCAGAATATAGTATATGGAAGGAGCTTATTCTGCTGGTCTGCCTTTTAATAAGGGGGTGACCAGATCATCACTACCATCCAAGTAGAAAAATACAAGGGATATGCTTCAGACCAGGGTGTAACTATAAATCTTGGGGCCCCCCAGCTAAATTTTGATGGTGCCCCCCAAAGTTCACATTCTTTGTGTGGCCATAATAATGTTCACACTTATAACAGTGTAGTCACAAAAACACCTGATATGAAGCATGGATGGTGGGTGACAGCTCTGGGCACCCCTGTGCTTGCAGAGGCTGCTTCCCTGTAGTTACACCCCTCCTTCAGACCCATTACTTATTTTCACAAAAGGCAAATGAGGCTAATGGGAAAAAAACACCCATATTGATTAAAGAGACTTTGTACTAATAAAAACGTCCTCTGGGGGGGTACTTACCTCGGGAGGGGGAAGCATCAGGGTCCCAGTGAGGATTCCCCCATCCCTGTAGCTGCAGGCAATCCAACACTGGCTCCCCTGAAGCGTCCCGCAATCCTGGCTCGACAAGCCTGACAAGGCTTGGTATATTTACCTTCCCTGGCTCCAGTGGGGGCGCTGTTGTGGCTCTCAGCACGGGAATAGACAGAAATAGTCGATCTCTGTCGGGTCCGCTCTACTGCGCAGGTGCAAGTCTCCTGTGCTGGCGCAGTAGAGCGGACCGACAGCGATTGGCTATTTCCGCCTATCACCGCTGTTCAGAGGGGCACAGTGAGACCGCCGTGGGACACAGGAAGACAGGGGAAGCCTTAATAGGATCCGGAGGCTTCCCACACCCGAGGTGAGTACCCCCCAGGGGAACTTTTTTTGTTACAGAGTTTCTTTAAACAATAGTTTACTTAAATAAAACACACACAACTGCTTTTAAAATCACTTTTATTGATATGAAGAACATAAAAAGAACATTATCAAAAATAAAAACAAAAAGGGCATGGTCATTTGTTCAAAATCATTTGGCATTGAAGTGATTTCCCATTTTTGGAAAGAGATGAAAATCTGAAGCTGTCACATCAGATCTTTAGGACAGGTGTTGAAGAATTTCCATCTTCTATGTTTCTAAGAGATTCAAAGTGTCCGATCCTGAGAATGTTTCATCTATCACGTTAAACTGACCATCTCTAAGATCACGACCCCATTCTCACAAAAGCAGACCAGTCATCATGTATAAAACCCTAAGTCATGATGAATCAGATCCACTATTATTTCCATGACTGACAAAAGTCATGTAATTGCTCAACTTTGTTTTCACTCCCATGGTGTAGTATATATGGTATTATTCCACTGTGTAGGTATAGAAAATAGCAATAATAGGACTTGATATTGTTACCAGTGCCACCGAGTGGTGAAGGTCTGTGCTTTCTGTCAGTTAAGAATCAACTTACTACATTAGGCTGCAAATTAAACAGGAAACCCTTCCATCTGACTCATCGCAGTATCAGGATGGGTGCTAGTAAAACTGGAGAAAAAGTGGACAACCACAACCAATTAGGCTCAAGCTATTGAGTAAAATAACTTCTTTGATGAACTATTTTACTTTTAATTTTACTTCAGTTTCATTTGCACATAAATCTGCACATACTTTGATAAATGAAGCCCACTCTGTATAATAAAATGTGTTTTTAATGAATTAAACACTCTTTAAAGTGAGAAGTGAAAATAAATTGATGTGATAAACAATTGTATCTATCCTCCTACTCCTAAAAATTACCTTTTTATATTTTAGCTTTATTTTATGTTCAAAGACTTCAAAAGTAGATTTACGACAATTTTTGGAGAAGGGATATGAGAAGGATGCTCTGGAACAAGTGAAAGGGGAGGTGGGGATGATGGAGAGGAAAACATTGTTAGAAAAAAAACAAAAGCAGGATACTGCAGATTTTTCAATGAGATTGAATTTGAAATATAACTCACAAATAGGATGTGTAAAGGGGATCATTAGAAAGCACTGGGGGATTCTGAAAGGTGATAAAATTCTGAGGGAAATATTGCCAGAGTACCCTTCTTTTGTGTTTAGAAAAGTAAGCAATATAGGCCTGAATAGAGATGGGCCGAACCTCCGATTTTAGGTTCGCGAACCGGGTTCACGAACTTCCGCGGAAGGTTCGGTTCGCGTTAAAGTTCGCGAACCGCAATAGACTTCAATGGGGATGCGAACTTTGAAAAAAAAAATAATTATGCTGGCCACAAAAGTGATGGAAAAGATGTTTCAAGGGGTCTAACACCTGGAGGGGGGCATGGCGGAGTGGGATACACGCCAAAAGTCCCCAGGAAAAATCTGGATTTGACGCAAAGCAGCGTTTTAAGGGCAGAAATCATATTGAATGCTAAATGACAGGCCTAAAGTGCTTTAAAACATCTTGCATGTGTATACATCAAACAGGGAGTGTAATTAAGGTACTGCTTCACACTTACACACCAAACTGTTCACTGAACAGAACAGGTATGCAGTGGTGGGTTCACTGAACAGAGCAGGTATACAGTGGCGGGTTCACTGAACAGAACAGGTATGCAGTGGCGGGTTCACTGAACAGAACAGGTATACAGTGGCGGGTTCACTGAACAGAACAGGTATGCAGTGGCGGGTCCACTGAACAGAACAGGTATGCAGTGGCGGGTCCACTGAACAGAACAGGTGTGCAGTGGTGGGTTCACAGAACAGGTATGCAGTGGTGGGTTCACAGAACAGGTATGCAGTGGCAGGATCACTGAACAGGTATGCAGTGGTGGGTGGGTTCACAGAACAGGTATGCAGTGGCAGGATCACTGAACGGGTATGCAGTGGTGGGTGGGTTCACAGAACAGGTATGCAGTGGTGGGTTCACAGAACAGGTATGCAGTGGTGGGTGGGTTCACAGAACAGGTATGCAGTGGCAGGATCACTGAACAGGTATGCAGTGGTGGGTGGGTTCACAGAACAGGTATGCAGTGGCAGGATCACTGAACAGGTATGCAGTGGTGGGTGGGTTCACAGAACAGGTATGCAGTGGCAGGATCACTGAACAGGTATGCAGCCAGGAAAAGCTAAGCCTAACTAATCTTTCCCTATGAGAGACAGACAGCAGCTCGCCCTACTCTCTCTAATGCAGGCACAAGAGTGGCCGTAATGGCCGCCGCTGCCTGCCTTATATAAGGGGGGTGGGGCTCCAGGGGCTAGTGTAGCCTAATTGGCTACACTGGGCCTGCTGACTGTGATGTAGAGGGTCAAAGTTGACCCTCATAGTGCATTGTGGGGCGAACCGAACTTCCGGAAACGTTCGCCTGCGGGAGGCGAACGCGAACCACCGAAGTTCGCCGGGAACCGTTCGCCGGCGAACCGTTCGGCCCATCTCTAGGCCTGAAAATAGCTACGGCCAATCATAATGGAGGGGACCTCCAAGGGATTCAGGGGGATTGGTTTGTAAGATGTGGGAGGTGTCAGAATTGTCATAGAACTAAGGGATATGCTAAAATTTTACAAGTAAAGGAGGGGAAGGAAATGTACAGTATTGATGAATTAATAACATGTGACACCAGGGGGGTTGTATATTGCCTCATATGCCCGTGTGGCAAAAGGTATATAGGACGCACAAAGAGGGAAATGCATAAACGTATAGGGGAACATTTTAATAATATTTTGAAGGGTTGGGAGGGGCATCCCCTCTCGAAACATTTTAGACAGCATCATGGAAGCAAATTGAATAATGTGGTATTCTTTGGATTGGAAATAATCCGGAGAGACCGCAGAGGGGGAAACTATATAGCAAAGATGTCAAGAAAAGAAAGCCAATGGATTTTTAATCTAAACACTATGGTACCTAATGGTTTAAATGAGGAATGGGAAATGTTTGGTTTCCTGCAATGAGATGAATGGGAGCCACCTGAGTGCATGGATCACCTGGGTCTCTAGGGAGGGAGAGGGGGAGCTTTTAGGAGGATGTTTTCAAAAAATGACTGAAAAATGATCAGAACATGCCTGAAAAATGCCCAATAAATGCCTAAAAACGCCCAAAAAATGCCCAATAAATGCCTAAAAACGCTTAGAAAATGCAAAAATAATCTATGGAGGGTGAAAAATTGAGACAGAGAATTGAATTGAATTGAGGTATCCCTCATCCTGATGAAGATAGTCGTATACTATCGAAACATGTCGATGTGAAGGGCTCCAGGAGCATCCACGCAGTGTTTCCACATTCTGCAGCAAAAGCATGTGCAGTATAAGGTGCATGGTTGCATATGGGAGCTTTGAAAGCAGGAAATCGCATTGGAACGCTGTTTGGAACGCAGGAGCCCGGAAAGGGAAGTGACCTCACTCCCAACTGGTCAATCACCCGGAAAACTGTACAGCCGGAGCGCACGGAGCTGTAAGGAGCTTGCAAATGGACGCCATACCGGGGGAGCAGCGATACGGAAAGAGAGAGGAGTCCTGCTTGCGAGGCTACCGGCCGGAGCCCGCATGTGAAAATTAGAAAAGCTGCAGGACGCATAAGTGACTGGACGCACAAGTGATTGAAAGCGTCTTTTGCGGCAGGTGAATAGACACTCTGAGATAACGGAGGGGACTGTTATAAACACATAGGAGGATTGACCCAATACATTTATCTATACGGATTTTATTGGAGAACTTTTTATGGGGAATTTTTATTAGAGATTCAGGTGGCTCCATGGTATGCATGACAGTGTGTATGGCATGAATGAAGTTATATTGTTCCACCTATTAAAATAAATTTTTTTTTAGAAAGTATATGCAGAGGGGGATATTGTGGAGTACTTTTGAAGTGACCTTGCATATGAAACCCTTTAGGCCTCGTTCAGACTATACGCGCTGCCGTCCGCATTTTGGCAGCGCGTATAGTGTGCGACACGCAAGAACGGTAGAAGGGTATAGACAGCCCTTCTACCGTTCCCATCATATGCGCTGCGTGGCAGCGCGATTGCGCTATCGCGTGCTGCACGCATTTTTGGGAATCGCAGCGCAGATCCCATTCATTGTAATGAATGGGATCTGCAGCGCAGCGCATAGGAGCGCAGATGGCGTGCGATCGGACGCGTTGCGTTCCAATCGCACAGGCATCTGCGCTAAATGATGTGAACGAGGCCTTATGCTTATATGGTTTTAATTCCAAAGGCTAGATATATATATATATATATATATATATATATATATATATATATATATATATATATATATATATATATATTTATGTATAGATAAATAAACTATCAATTATAAATTTGGATACGAGCGCTATTCTCTGTTTTTTGTCAAAAGTTGATTTAATGTTTCTTTGTCTCTGCTCAATATCACAGTTTTTCAAGTGCTAAAATATGTGAACTACTGACCTTTTTATCTATCCCCTGCACTCAGAAGCTCTTCTCTGCCAGGAAGGAGTTTAATGGCTGCAATGCCTTATCAGTGAGGCGGGTCACAATAGTCCAACTAGTTCCCTACTGGAGAGAATCGCCCACTTGCATACCTCAATGTAAATTCTGCCAGGCTGAAAAAGAAAAAAGGAACTCAGCTTAGTTATTAAAATGTTTGGCACTGTACATAAATGTTCATCTCATCATGTCACATGTCACCTCTTGTACACTTTAAAGTCTCTTGTTTCTCTACACTGATCCTTATTCGAGCATCCTATAGTGTCATTTAATTGTAGTTGTCTGTGTTTGTCACCTTCTTTTAATAAATATGTAATGAGCCTCAGGTGTTAAATGCTCTTTCTTTGTAATCTAACAATAGTCAATACCGCTATGTTCCTTGGGCAGCTCAGCACATTTTTTTTTTTTTAAACACAAGCACCTATATATCCAAGAGCAATAGCCAAACTAAACTGAAGTAACTTCTGCACATTGGAAATTGCTATTAAATCTTGGTGGCTGCAGCAGTATGCAGAAAGTATATCTGTTTCATGAGAACTTGGGCACATTTTTTTGGCTCAAGAAGACAAACTGATGCCACTATTTTGGTCTTCTTGTCACAGACACACCTGCCTGTTATGTTTTTTTTTGTTTTTTTTTCCCTTAAGCCAGGCAAGCAGCCAAGTCACAGTGCACCCTTGTTTGCTCCAGGACAGCCTTCATCCATATTCAGGCCATGCCGTGTGCATTCCTGTCCCTTTTATGCTCTTATAATGTTCAGTGAAAAGTAATAAAATGCAGAGTCCTTTGATGTCCTGCCACTTCACTGTACACTGCTGTGATGCCATCTGCTACCATGCTATTACCTATCCAGCTATACTTCAAACAGTCAGGAGCACCACTATAGGCTCCGAGTAGAAGGTATAGGTGTGCCAAGATCCTCACCCCGGTACCCAAGGGGTCACAACATCCGCTTCACATAAAGGACCGGCACCACACCAGGTATTTTATAGCTCTTCAAGGTTTAATCAAACAAACATGTTAGCAACGACAGACTGCTGTTTCGACCCTCCTGGGCCTTTGTCAAGTTGCAAGAATCATATAGCACCAAATGACATTCAAACATACATATATAGTGAAAAAACACGCCCACATAGGGCCCAGTGACCAATCCTGAGAGCGCACTTGTGGAGGACCTGATGGGAGACTGACTGCCATCCTGCAAACCAATAACAACCTGGCATTTCAAAAAGTCACTCACCAATCAAAATAAAGACGGCGAGTTCCCCGCTGCCAGAGCATCTGAAGTGCGCATCATAGCAAAGCCGCTACCTCCATCGGAGCGAGCGATGTGACTTCCTGGTCATGTGATCAAATCACATGACTTGAGTCAGCTGACAAAGTTCAGCCAATCATATGCGCACCTCTTCGCAACATATGCAGCCTCCGCATCATAGCGGTGGGAGGTGCCCAAGCGGCCCAGGATACCGCCCATGTATCCATGCCTACATAGACACTCCACAGTGTACACAAGCCGCCGCACTCACCCCACCACGCGAAGTTAAAGGGGAACTCTGCCAGTCTCTCCTACTGCGCTCTTCATATTGGTCTGAAAAATATAAAAGATTAAAATATCACTTATCAAACATTAAAGAGTACAAATCCTAATTACAAAATAACAAGACAAGTTAGCAGAAGACACTTAGTGACTAAATACAAAAACTCAGATCTAACTCCCTATTGAGTCCTGCTCTCCCCCTTGCGTCTAATCTTCTGATCCACCCCGCCTCCCTGCGAAGCAATTCTTTTAGCTTATTGCCCCCGGGGGGGCAATAAGCTAAAAGAATTGCTTCGCAGGGAGGCGGGGTGGATCAGAAGATTAGACGCAAGGGGGAGAGCAGGACTCAATAGGGAGTTAGATCTGAGTTTTTGTATTTAGTCACTAAGTGTCTTCTGCTAACTTGTCTTGTTATTTTGTAATTAGGATTTGTACTCTTTAATGTTTGATAAGTGATATTTTAATCTTTTATATTTTTCAGACCAATATGAAGAGCGCAGTAGGAGAGACTGGCAGAGTTCCCCTTTAACTTCGCGTGGTGGGGTGAGTGCGGCGGCTTGTGTACACTGTGGAGTGTCTATGTAGGCATGGATACATGGGCGGTATCCTGGGCCGCTTGGGCACCTCCCACCGCTATGATGCGGAGGCTGCATATGTTGCGAAGAGGTGCGCATATGATTGGCTGAACTTTGTCAGCTGACTCAAGTCATGTGATTTGATCACATGACCAGGAAGTCACATCGCTCGCTCCGATGGAGGTAGCGGCTTTGCTATGATGCGCACTTCAGATGCTCTGGCAGCGGGGAACTCGCCGTCTTTATTTTGATTGGTGAGTGACTTTTTGAAATGCCAGGTTGTTATTGGTTTGCAGGATGGCAGTCAGTCTCCCATCAGGTCCTCCACAAGTGCGCTCTCAGGATTGGTCACTGGGCCCTATGTGGGCGTGTTTTTTCACTATATATGTATGTTTGAATGTCATTTGGTGCTATATGATTCTTGCAACTTGACAAAGGCCCAGGAGGGTCGAAACAGCAGTCTGTCGTTGCTAACATGTTTGTTTGATTAAACCTTGAAGAGCTATAAAATACCTGGTGTGGTGCCGGTCCTTTATGTGAAGCGTACCTATCCAGCTATGAAATACTGTCTGCTACAACACTTTTATCTTTCTACATTAGGGGTCTACGGTATCATGCAAAGCCTAAGCCGTAATTGTTACATTTTTGGAATATTTCAACAAAACAAGACAAAGTTCAGATTGTGCAAGACATGTGGACACAACAGGGTTTCCATGCTTTAGTCTTATATGCCAACACAGAAATATTTGCCTTTAAAAGAGAACCTATTTTGGGATATCAGAACACTTGAAACACCTACAGTGCGAGTCAAAACTGAATACAGAGATTATAAATTGTCACATATGACTTTTTAAGAACCATCAGCTATAATTTATTACACTCTTCTGTGTTTAAAGGGAACCTTAACTGAGAGGGATATGGATGTTTCCTTTTTAACAATACCAGTTGCCTGGCAGCCCTGCTGATCTCTTTGGCTGAAGTAGTGGCTGAATCACACACCTGAAACAAGCATGCAGCTAATCCAGTCTGACTTCAGTCAGAGCACCTGATCTTCATGCTTGTTCAGGGGCTGTGGCTAAAAGTATTATTGACACAAGATCAGCAAGAGATTCTGGCAACTGGTATTATTTTAAAAGAAAAAAATCCATATCCTTCTCAGTTTAGCTTCCCTTTAAAAACACTTTTAGTATGATAAAAAAGAAGGTCATGATAATGCATGTGACCAGAGAAATACTGTACATAATCTGCAGTGCATGCTAGGATAGCATTGAACTCAAAACAGAGCAGAGCCGGGACACGGTCCTCCAGCACCCAAGGCTGAGACACCAAAGTGCGCCCCTCCATCCCTCCCACCCCAGCCATCACACACTGACAGCTATTAGTCTAAGCGGTGCCCCAGCCCCCCCCCCCCCCCCCAATCCCTTAATCTCTAGTTATCTGGCTTGCAGTCACTGCCATGTATCCCCTTTTCTTATTTCTCTCTGCTAGAGATGGGCCGAACGGTTCGCCGGCGAACGGTTCCAGGCGAACTTTGGTGGTTCGCGTTCGCCTGGATCACGTGAACTTTTGCGGAAGTTCGATTCGCCCATAATGCACTATGAGGGTCAACTTTGACCCTCTGCATCACAGTCAGCAGGCACATTGTAGCCATTCAGGCTACACTAAGACCTGGAGCCCCACCCCCCCTTATATAAGACAGGCTCGCCGGCCATTACACTGACTCGTGTTCCTGCTAGAGAAAGACTAGGGACAGCTGCTGCAGACTTGTTCTCCTAGGGACAGATTAGTTTAGTTCTTGGTAGTGTTGGGCGAACAGTGTTCGCCACTGTTCGGGTTCTGCAGAACATCACCCTGTTCTGGTGATGTTCGAGTTCGGCCGAACACCTGGTGGTGTTCGGCCAAACTGTTCGGGGTTCGCCCGAACTGCAGAATGCATGGCCGAACATGGCCGAACAGGGCCCCTGTTCGGCCGAACAGGGCCCTGTTCGGCCGAATACTGCCCCCCTATGCCCCCTATGGGGTCGCAGGCATAAGGGGGGAGCATGCCCCGATCGCGGGGGGGGGGTCAGAAATTCCCCCCACCCCCTCCGCTAGCGCTCCCCCCTCTGCCCGCTTCCCCATACAAAAAGTTTGAAACAAGTTCAATAGTACCTGGGCTGGTGGCACTGGCTGGCAGTGGAGTGAGGAGGAGTCCGAGTAGCAGAGTGACGTTGAGGCCGGGCAGCGGGCGGTTCAGCGCTAGTACCCTTGTGGTACTTCCGCCCTTTCTCTGACCTCACGTCCTCTGCATACGAGGGTACGCATCACGCGTACCCTCGTATGCGTCATCACGCAGAGGACGTGAGGTCAGAGAAAGGGCGGAAGTACCACAAGGGTACTAGCGCTGAACCGCCCGCTGCCCGGCCTCAACGTCACTCTGCTACTCGGACTCCTCCTCCTCCTCACTCCACTGCCAGCCAGTGCCACCAGCCCAGGTACTATTGAACTTGTTTCAAACTTTTTGTATGGAGAAGCGGGCAGAGGGGGGAGCGCTAGCGGAGGGGGTGGGGGGAATTTCCGACCCCCCCCGCGACCGGGGCATGCTCCCCCCTTATGCCTGCGACCCCATAGGGCCCCCAAAATGGGCATGTTCGGGGGTCCCATTGACTCCCATTGAGTTCGGCGTTCGGGCCGAACATGCCGAACATCTGGCCCATGTTCGGCCTGTTCGGCCCGAACCCGAACATCCAGGTGTTCGCCCAACACTAGTTCTTGGCTGCTTAGCTTGCTCCTGGCTGATTATTATTGCTTTTATAGCACCCCTCAACAGCTCTTTTCAGAGCTCATCCTGTACTTCTTTTTTTTTTCTGTGTGTCAAACTGACACTTTTGTTGCATGCACAGCCTTGCTAATTCATAGTGTGTGTGCCACTGCCAGCAGCCCAGCACATTCAGTGACTACCTGTGTGTGTGACAGGGAGCTGCACACTGTACTACCCAGTACTGTATATACCCAGTACCTGTTGTGTTTACTTAACCCACCTCATCACTGCATATACCTAGCTTTGTGTTCAGTGAACCCAGCTCACTGCATCTAACTACCTGTTGTGTTCAGTGAACCCACCTCACTGCCTATACCTAGCTGTTGTGTTGAGTGAACCCACCTCACTGCATATAACTACCTGTTGTGTTCAGTGAACCCACCTCACTGCATCTAACTACCTTTACTGTTCAGTGAACCCACCTCCCTGCATCTAACTACCTGTTGTGTTCAGTGAACCCAACTCACTGCATATACCAAGCTGTTGTGCTGAGGGAACCCACCTCACTGCATATACCTAGCTGTTGTGTTGAGTGAACCCACCTCACTGCATCTAACTACCTGTTGTGTTGAGTGAACCCACCTCACTGCATCTAACTACCTTTACTGTTCAGTGAACCCACCTCACTGCATCTAACTACCTTTACTGTTCAGTGAACCCACCTCACTGCATCTAACTACCTGTTGTGTTCAGTGAACCCAGCTCACCGCATCTAAGTACCTTTACTGTTCAGTGAACCCACCTCACTGCATCTAACTACCTGTTGTGTTCAGTGAACCCAGCTCACCGCATCTAAGTACCTTTACTCTTCAGTGAACCCACCTCACTGCATCTAACTACCTGTTGTGTTGAGTAAACCCACCTCACTGCATATAACCACCTTTAGCCCGGCAACCATATGGGCTTGAAAACTTCCACGGCCTACACTCTCGCCGCGGTGCGCACCAGTCCAGCACAGCCGTCACTACGCAAACAGCTGTTTGCGGTGCGTTACACAGTGAGTTTGGTGTGTCAGTGTGAAGCAGAACTCTATTTACACTCCCTGATTGATGTATACACATGCAAGATGTTTGAAAGCACTTTAGGCCTGCAATTTAGCATTCAATGTGATTTATGCCCTTAAAACGCTGCTTTGCGTCACATCCAGATTTTTCCCCGGGACTTTGGCCATGTATGCCACTCCGCCATGCACCCCTCCAGGTGTTAGACCCCTTGAAACATCTTTTCCATCACTTTTGTGGCCAGCATAGTTTTTTCTATTTTTCAAAGTTTGCCTCCCCATTGCAGCCTATTGCGGTTTGCGAACTTTTCTGCGAACCGAACCTTCCGCAAAGGTTTGCGAACGGGGTTTGCGAACCTAAAATCAGAGGTTCGGCCCATCTCTACTCTCTGCTTGAAACACAATAGGGGAATAATAGCTGAGTGAGTTGTGCGCCCCCTCCTACACTGCGCCCTGAGGCTAGAGCCTCTCTCGTCTTTGCCTCGGCCCGGCCCTGAAGCAGAGTAAATATACACCATGTCAAATACAGGAAAAACAACACTAAAGCTATGTACCTATTTGGCCGAATCTGCAAGTGTCGTTGCTGACCACAGAAACAAATTATCCTGTAAATGGTTGTTTACACGATCGTGGCACATTACTGTGAAAGTCAATGAGAATCAGAACAATCCCCCACGATGTGATCCAACATGGCTATCCTTTAAAAATGAATGATTGCTGCGGGTGGCTTGCATCATGAGACACTCTTTAAAGAGAATCTGTATTGTTAAAATCGCACAAAAGTAAACATACCAGTGCGTTAGGGGACATCTCCTATTACCCTCTGTCACAATTTCGCTGCTCCCCGCCGCATTAAAAGTGGTTAAAAACAGTTTTAAAAAGTTTGTTTATAAACAAACAAAATGGCCACCAAAACAGGAAGTAGGTTGATGTACAGTTTGTCCACACATAGAAAATACATCCATACACAAGCAGGCTGTATACACCCGTCCTTTTGAATCTCAAGAGATCATTTGTGTGTTTCTTTCCCCCTGCATCTCTCATGCACTGAAGTTTCAGGCTGCTCGTTTCTTCCTGCAAACAGCTTTGCCCTTGTCTGTAATTCCTCACTATGTGAAAGCCCAGCCAGCTCAGAGGACGATTTATCCAGCTTGTAAGAGAGAAGAGAGAAGCTGCTCTAATCCTAAATAACACACAGGCAGTGTGCATAAAGGGGCCTGGAAGGGGGAGTTCATAGCAGAACCACAACACTGAAGAACTTGGCAGCCTTCCAGACACTGGCCGACAAGTCTGACACGGGAAAGATACATTGATTTATTACAGAGACTGTTATAGTAGAAAGTGCTGCAGTAAGCCAGAACACATTAGAATAGCTTTTGGAACTTGTAGGATGATAAAAAACAGGATGTAATTTTTGTTACGGAGTCTCTGTAACATTTTTTCATTAAATGATGCTATGCAATAAAGCAAAAAATATTGTTTGTTGTGATAAAATCAACTGATAATCCGCATCTTGGGTATGGATCTTAAAGAGAACCTGAGGTGAGTTTCTGCAATCAATATTAGGGCACAGAGGCACATTCTGCATACTATCACCAGCCTCTGTGTCCTTATAGTGTGCCCCCAGCCGCCCCCCGTGCTCTGCTGTCCTCCCTTATAAAAATCGCCAGGCTAGCGACACACAGATTGTCGGTAGTCGGCTGTTTACATTCAGGCTGCCACTCACTGCCGCTCCCCTGCCTCCTGTATAGTGCGGCTCCCCGCCTGTGTCCCTTTCCTCCCCGCGCCTGTAAGCCGATTGGAGGAAGCTTACGGCGAAGGGGAGGGAAGGGACACAGGCAGGGAGCTGCGCTATACAGGAGGCAGGGGAGTGGTGGTGAGTGGCAGCCTAAATGTAAACAGCCGACTAGCGTCAACCTGCATGTCGCTTGTCTGGCAGTTTTTATAAGTGGGGAACAGCAGAGCGGGGGGGCAGAGGCACACTATAAGGACACAGAGGCAGGTCAATGTGCCTCTGTGTCCTAATATTGATTGCAGAAACCAACCTCAGGTTCTCTTTAAAGGAGAATTGTAGTGAGAGGCTGCCATATTGATTTCCTTTTAAGCAATACTAGTTGACTGGCAGCCCTGCTGATCTATTTGGCTGAAGAAGTGCCTGAATCACACCAGAAACAAGCATGCAGCTAATCTTGTCATATCTGTCAAAACTGTCAGAAGAACCTGATCTGTTGCCTGCTTGTTCAGGGGCTATGGCTGAAAGTTTTAGAGGCAGAGGATCAGCAGGATAGCCAGGTAACTGGTATTGCTTAAATGGAAATAAATATGGCAGCCTCCATACACCTGTCTCTACAGTTCTCCTTTAAAGCTATGTTCACAGTGGGGAGATGCTTTGCATACCCTGTAGTAACAGGAATAGAAAGGAAGGAAAGAGTCACATCGCACGTTATGGTTACACATTCAGTGAAGCACACAGTACATTAAAAATATGCTTCATTGCAACTCTAAACGCTTGCTTTATGCAGTAACACGCTGCATGCCCAACGAATCCGTCATACTGCACTGCTAACCCACCAATGTAAGTGCATCATTAAAATACACAAAGGGGGTAAGAAGTGCCCAGAAGTAGATAAAACTGAGTTCAAAACAGCTTAAAATAGAAAAGTAGAGGTGGCTTACCTCAATAACGACAAGTTTTTTATAAATATGAATTCTAGTAAGCACAGGCAAGGCATTTCGTGGGTCTGTGCCCACTTCCTCGAGCCAAATAAAGTGCCATCGTTCTATGAAAGCCAGGCACGGAGCGCCTCACAGCACCATTACAATATAATTGCATTGCATTAGCAATGCGATTGTATTGTCCGACACAATGCACCCCTGTAAATTTAGCCAAAAGGTGCAAGTTAACCAGTGTTGCCTTTAACATTAGTTGCTCGGTTGTTAGGGCCACGCTGCAGGGATCAAATACTATACAGACATGCTGTATGACTATAGCCAAGTAACATCTACTGTTCAATGGAGAGGAGAAGAGGGGTGGCGCACAAATGAGTAGCATCTAACAGAGTGAGGTAACTAGGAGAACAATACACTCATTCTGCCTTGTTTTGTCAGTTGTTTAGCAATGCGGCATAACAGTTTGCTGAACAAAATTATTGGGCAGCTCTGCACATGTCAGATTCTCAGTAGACCCATTTGAACAATTACCTCAGCTGAGGTTTTGTTTTAGTTTTGTTTTTTTGAGTTTGCATTAGGCTTTGGAATTTTTTTTTTATCATTCCAGTAGACAGCTAAAGCAGACAAAAAAACAAAATGACAAGCTACTGAATATAATGTACATATTGTTCATATACCTATTACTTGAATAAGTATTATTTAAAACTTACCAAAAACTTTGCACAACCACCTCCTGTGGTGACAAAATACAACACATGTGGTTTTCATTATCATTTTATATCAACTCATAGTCAGGTTATATTAAGCCTATGCTAAATACATATTACCATCATGATTAAACTTCCTCGGGATACATAATGAGAAGGCTCATGCTGTGTGCTGACACTGAGATCTGAATTACCAGGTATATTTAAAATTATATATTTTCTAAAAAAAAGTGTAATCTTGCAATAGAAGAAAAATGATAGGTCCATTTGTGTTTGACCACTATGCTATATCAAATGTTAACTTCATTATGCATTCCATTTACAGTTTACATTTCTGTCTGGTAATTTAAATTCTTCTACCATTATTTTTTCTTATTTCAGAACCAGGCAACATGTCTTCTGCCAGTGCATCTAAAATAGGAATTAAAACAGGAATAATACATCTTTCTGCAGCATTAGAAGAAGTATTGGAATCAGGCAGGTGTGCTCATCATCGCCTGATGATGTCAGGCAATTAATTAAACTTTTGCAGCACCTTGGACAGCGACAGTAGTAGTGTGTGCTTTTTAATTATAAACGGAGCTACAGCAGCCTGTAGTTCATTAGATTCAGTTTGCTGAGGCTTGTTTGACTTCAGCTCGAATTTGTGAAAAAGCCAATTTTTGATGAAGGTAGTGGTACCCATTAGGCTGAGAGCCTTTATGGGCATGAGATGATATTTGCATAGGAATAATTGGGAACACTAGAATTTACGTGCCTATACCAGAGGCATTTTCACTGTCATATATTCTGTGGCTAAGTTTAGAACTAATGCACATGGGGTTTTTCATTTGGGTTAGGATCATTTTGCCATAGGTTGAACAATTGTTTTAAATTTTTTTTTTACTTAAGTTTGCATTCAGTATTGTAACTGTAAGGGCCTGGGCCCACTGATGCAGTTGTGTCCATTTTCAGTTACACATTATTATTAATATTATTATTATTATTTAGTATTTATATAGCGCCGACATCTTCCAGCGCTGCGCTGTACAGAGAATATACTGTAGTCTTGTCACTAACTGTCCCTCAGAGGAGCTCACAATCGAATCCCTACCATAGTCATATGTCTATGTATGTATTGTAATCTAGGGCCGATTTAGGGGGAAGCCAATTAACTTATCTGTATGTTTTTGGGATGTGGGAAGAAACCGGAGTACCCGGAGGAAACCCACGCAAACAAGGGGAGAACATACAAGCTCCTTGCAGATGTTGACCTGGCTGGGATTCAAACCAGGGACCCAGTGCTGCAAGGCGTGAGCGCTAACCACTACACCACCGTGCTGCCCATCAATGTTAGAGATGCTGAAAAACGGACAGAAGCGGACACAACTGCATCAGTGGGCTCAGGCTCTGACTCACTCTGAGAAGGATGTCCTAAGCCAGGGTAAGCTAACTCTAATGGTTTCTTTCCTGATATTTTTCTTGCTTCTTTGAGAAATGTGCACTTGTTTAATATATAGGGTGAATCTACCACCTGAACTTATACAACTTAACCGTAACAAATAGAATAATTCTGGCAACCCATTTATCCTTCCAGACTGTAAAGATATTCTCCATGTTAAGCTAAAGCCAAACTTACTTTAAAGCGTACCTGTACTGGAAAATTAAGTCAAAATAAACATACACAGGTCATACTTACCTCCTGTGTAGTCTACTTGTCAATCTCTTTCTCTTCTCCTGCGTCCTGTTTTTTCCCCTGAGATCAATGGAATTCTCCATCCTACATTTTGAAAATGACCATTACTCTGTAGCAACTTCCTGGTCAGCACACAGTTAAACTGTAATATCGCCCACTTGAGCCATAGGGGAAAATCGACATTACCTTGTACATTAGTTGTCCTTTCAGTTATAGCTGACAGCAACTGATATATAACTGACAGCAACTGATATATTTCAGTTCTGACAAAATCTTGTCTTGGAAGTGATCATTGTTAAGGTGCCCATTAATGGTACAATTTTCAGTGAATGTGATCTTTCAATGTGATTTTTACAATTGCAAATAATCGGAAGGTTCCATGGAATCCATGGTTCACATTTACTGAACAATTCTTTCTTCAAATCTGATCATAAAATCCATCTTTCATATTGATTTTATTCTATTTAGCAATCGACCAAATAATCATCCCTTATCAATTGCCTTCATAAATGGCAAATTTTCTATACAATTCAGTCATTGAAATCGCATCGAAAGATTGCATTTGGTGAAAAAAATTGTACCGTTAATGGGCACCTTTAGAAGAAAATTGCGAGCTTCTGAGAGGAACAGACGGTGAGAAAAGTATGTAATATTGATTTGCAGATACACTAGGGGCCACTAGGGGGCCACATGCGATTCACTTTTTCTCCGGAGTTTTCTCCTAGGAGATAATTTTTCATATTTTGTTTAAAATAACTTTTTAGCACTTTATAATGGAAAAAGTACCAAAAAGTAGGTGAACAAGCGCTGTCAAAATTGATTTGAGTATTGGTTTGCTTGTTGGTGGTTTAAAAGGCATTTTATTTACAAGTTTCACTTGGGAGAAAACTCAGGTGAAAAAAGTGAATTGCATATGACCTTACGTGGTAATTTTAAATAATTTTACTCGGTTCAGATTCACTTTAAAACAAGATGCTGAGTTCCAACCGCCAACTCCCAGGCTTTGCCCAGGCTAAAGTAAAAAAACAAAAACAAACAAAAAAACCTTATAGCTAGCTAATAAAAAAATAGTCGTATTTTTGCTGTAGTCTCTGGTTCCTGCTATAATCAAACCTCTTTGAATAGTGTACATCTAAGATATGTTAGCTATCGGAATCCCCATAGTACCATAGCTTCCCCATCACTATCATGTGATATAGGATCAGCTATTACTAAAGCCACAAACAATATTGAACATACAGTCATGCAATGCATACATGATACACAAATTCATCTTCATTTTGATGGAGTTAGTTATGGCTGCTGATATGCAGAGGATTCATGTTTTTCTATCATATGGCTTAGTAAAATATCCTCCATGAGTAGAGTAGGCTTGTAATCTAGTCTATAAATTGGGGGGGGGGGGGGGGGGGGAATTGGTTAAAGAAGCAGATGGACTAACCACAAAGGTTTAATTGACCAGGTAAGATTTAAAGGAAATAGTTTCTGGTCATGTGATCTAAAATATAACCTGAACCTGTCCTGGGCTGACAATGCTTTAGCTCTAACTGGCAAAGCACAACAACGCCTCTACTTTCTGAGAAAACTAAGGAGCGCTAACCTCCCACAGAAGCTGCTGGTTAATTTCTACAGATGCACTATAGAAAGCGTTCTGACCAATTGCATGACTGCCTGGTACAACAGCTGCACGAAGGCTACTAGAGAAGCCCTGCAGCGAGGAGTTAAAACAGCAGAAGCCATTATTGGCACTGAACTACCATCACTGGAACTTTTGTATAATACTTGAATACAGCTTGAGAAGGGCCAAAAACATTATCAAGGACAACACTCACCCTGGAAATGCCCTGTTTGAGCTCCTTCCATCAGGTAAACGTTTTAGATCAATCCGCACACACACAAACAGACTGAAAGACAGCTTTTTCCCATCCGCCATAAACTTGATAAACTCTGAATCCTCTCTGAAATAATTAACACTGTGTACAAATTGTTTAAACATCTGTAATACCTGGCATACTTGTATAATTTCTTCTCTTCCTTGTTACTATCACTATGTTCCCTATATGCACTGTGGGGTTGTCATGAAAAGTAATTTCGTTGTGTTACACAATGACAATAAAGTGAATTGAATTGAATTGAATTTATAAAGGACGTTATCTATGCTAGTCACATGATTTGGAAAGGTATAAGAGAGGTAAGGTACCCACCGTTTTTTGGGCTCCCAGGGAAGTCTGTGTTATATGATAACAATATGATAACATTACTATGCAAAGCAATTTTATCAATTGTTTAACTTTTATCAACAATGTTGTATGTATTTACACTATGAAAATATAATTATTACCATTTATCTTAATGGTCATTTGGTGTTCTTAGCTCTATTATAGGAACACTGAGCCAGCTCCACTTCTCCAAGGAGCAGGAAGCACAGAGAAGGTTATAGCCACGCCTCCTTCTTATCTCCTCCTCATTGGTCTTCTTTTTTTTTTCTTTTACTAAGTTGAGGGATTACAACATGCATTCCTTAGTGCTGTGATCACCTTTAGACAAGTGAAAGCACCAATAAAAAACAGAAGAAAAAAATGTTTTCGTTAAAAAAAAAGTTTAATAAAATAGGCAATTTTGTAAATAAGGAGTGAGTCAAAAATGACCCACTTTACCTATTTATCACACCTGGGTGCCCTTATTATTAAGTGTGGCTCCAAGCCAGATTCCACCCTAACTCTTTTCCTCTTGGAAAGAGATTAGTCACCACTACCTCCTCTAGCACAAGGTTGGGATGATCGCCTTGTGTTTAACATTGGAAAGTGGCTACTTCCAGTCTTGGAATGTCTTTGTTACCCCCATTTTGGAGATTTTCACACAATGTTATGGACGGTGCCGACTGGTATTGCTTAAGGGACAGAGTACAATGCTGGTGGGTCACAAGGGGCTTAAAAAATAGGAATCCCATTGCAAATATAACAAGGATGTTTTATAAACATTTGCTCACTGCACACTGCAAATGCATTGTCTCATCAGCTTCACATACTATTGTGTAGGTAAATGCTATGTTATTACCTCTGGCAGAGATCCAGCTTAGTGAATTCCAATGTATAAGCATTTATTGATACACCCTATGAATGAAAGCAGACAGTTTTGACTAGAATAGGCCTGACACTGAAAGCACTTTTCCTTCCGAATGAGAGTTCTTGTACTGCTATGGCCTCTCACGAGTACAGTATTGTGAATGTATTAGGGGATTTCTAGGTTGTGGCTTTCCATATAGCTTTATTGAGGCTGCTGCAGACTCCATGCAGTGTCACTGTGCCTGTTCAGTACCTGTGTGTGTGTGTGTGCATGACAGGTGCACATTTGTAATACCCATCACTGCGTATACCTACCTGTTGTTCACAGTGCACCCACCTACCTACGTGAGCACACGCAGTGTCACTTTGCCTGTTTGGTACCTGTGTGTGTGTGACAGGTGCACATTTGTAATATCCATCACTGCATATACCTACCTGTTTTTCAGTGCACCCACTTACCTACATGAGTGCACGCAGTGTGCTATTTAATACCACCAGTCACTGTACCTGTTCATGGTACATGTGTGTGACAGGTGCACATTTGTAATACCCATCACTGCATATACCTACCTGTTGTTCAGTGCACCGACCTACCTACATTAGCACACGCAGTGTGATATACCACTCCGTGAATACCTGTTAACTGCACCTGTGTGACTGCACATTGTATTAGTCAAGTCAGTGCATACCTTCCACTTCATCCCCCCCCCCCCCCGATATGGACAAAACAGGTAGAGGCAGACCCAGAGGAAGGCCACCCGGCAGGTCTGTTCGAGGTCATGCTGATGTGATTTCGTGCAGCCCTGGACCAAAGCAGGGATGGTCGTAGTCAGCCAACTTCGCTACGCTGGAACTACTCGTAGTTTTACGCAATTACGCTTCACCAAACTACGGCTTCGAAATCAAATATTTGCTTCGTATGCATTTCGTAGACTATGCATTAAAATACGCAATTACGCGTAGTGCGAAGCATAGTGTATGCGGATGCTTATGCCCGTATGCATAACATTTTATGCATTAATTCCTCTGTAAATGCTTATACCGGTAACTCTTCTATGCGTACATTCCTCTTTCCAATGCGTTAATTTGTAAGCATACAATCGTACGCAGAAAAATAGATGCGAGCAACGCATTTGTAGTTCACTACGCAATACACATGTTAACTACGCATAGTGGGCATAAACTATGCGTAGCAGTACTTCGCTATGCGTAAATTCGTAAACGTCGTTTTCAAACTTCACCTACGAACTATGATGTGTAGATGCGAACTACAATGCATAAATTTGCACTGGCGTAGTTTCTGCTCCTCCGTGGACCAAAATACAGTGATCAGAAGAAGGCACGTGCCATCAACCCCCAATATTGTCAGGAAGTAGTTGACTATTTAACACAGAACACCTCATCTTTCTCATCTTATGCACGGAAGCGTGACATATCTTCCTCCTCCTGCTCTGATTCTGGCACCCCACTTAACACTCAGTCGGCCGCCACCACCAAAGTGCCATCACCCCAGGGCTAAGCGGTGTGGTAACACAGAACACCTCATCTTTCTCATCTTATGCACGGAAGCGTGACATATCTTCCTCCTCCTGCTCTGATTCTGGCACCCCACTTAACACTCAGTCGGCCGCCACCACCAAAGTGCCATCACCCCAGGGCTAAGCGGTGTGGACATTTTTTTGTGTGTCTGCCTCAGATGAGAGCAATGCCATCTGTACTCTCTGCCACAGAAAATCTAGCTGTGGAAAGACCAAGACCCGCGTAGGGACAACTACCTTACAAAGGCACATGATTACAAAGCACAAACTGCAAGGGGATGACCACCTGAGGAAAATCAGCACACAAAAGCAAAGCCACACACCACAGTGTAAGATACCATCACACAATTATTTCTCAAAAAAGGCGATACCCAAACTGTACCGTGATGTTGAAAGGCAAGTGGTGTCATCTCTGGCACACAGCATTGGGTCAAGGGTCCATCTGACCACGGATACCTGGTCTGCAAAGCACGGTCAGGCCTGCCCGAAGACTAAGTCAGTCCCCACACACAGCATCTCTGCCTGCACGCCGTGTGACTGCCTTCTCCTCTACCACCAACAGGGTCCAGGACTTCAGGTGGATTCCTGAATTTTTAAGGCCGCTGCTAGCAGCGGCCGCTATAATAATGTTTCTGGTTCGTGAACATGCCTTCCTAATTTTTCTGGCTGCACTGCGGCTGCAACAACAAAACAAAACGCATGTACATGTGTCAATTCCTCTTCTATACCTTGCCACGGTGAAGGGGCTTGCGTATCATAATCAAGCAATGACCGGCTTAATTAGGTTGTTGCTTCATTGTGGACAGACCAAATTCGATAAGCTGGACACTTAGTCACTGTTGTTCTATCATTGAACTACCACAGCCCGGCGACCATATGGGCTTGAAAACCACTGCCTGCGCTCTGGCCATGGTGCGCATCAGACCAGCACGGCCGTCACTACTCAAACAGATGTTTGCGATGCGTTACACGTTTGGTGTGTCAGTGTGAAGCAGTACTCTAATTACACTCCCTGATTGATGTATACACATGCAAGATGTTTTAAAGCACTTTAGGCATCCAATTTAGCATGCAATCTGATTTCTGCCCTTAAAACGCTGCTTTGCGTCAAATCCAGATTTTTCCCCTGGACTTTTGGCATCTATCCCACTCCGCCATGCCCCCCTCCAGGTGTTAGACCCCTTGAAACATCTTTTCATCACTTTTGTGGCCAGGATAAGTGTTTCTAGATTTGTAGTCCACATCCCCATTGAAGTCAATTGCGGTTCGCGAAAGCTCTCGCGAACCGAACTTTTGCGGAAGTTCGCATTTGATGTTCGCGAACCGAAAATCGGAGGTTCAAGCCATCTCTACTGTCTCATAACGTAGGAAAATTCCCTGTTTAGTCCCCTAGTTAAAGTACATCTAGATGATTTGGCTCCTTTCATTTGTCCCTAGTGCTGTATAAACATAATTCCAACTTTCCTGAAATCTTTTGTAATTTGTAATATTTTAGCACACATCTAATGTCTAATTTATAATTTGTTTCTTCTGCCAAGTTTTTATGAGTTTGGCTAAAGGTAGCTAGTACGATTTCTTGCTCTCTGTGGGACCTAAAAACTACCATAGGTAGGAAGGAAGGTTCAGTTTAAAAGTTATTCTATCTTCATATATTGAATTGCTAAGGCCTACAGTTTCATTCTCTGGGTCATTGTTACTGCAACTAACAAAAAAATACATATTTTTAAGGCTATTACCTTAATATTTGTTTATTTAATAGGTTTAAAGGGAGTTTCTGTTAGAGTTCAAAACCAATTGTAAGTCCCAGGGTTCTGGGTCTTTGCATTTTCTCCTTTTAATTATGGCCAAAAGTTTTGACTATGGAATTATTTACCATTGGATTGTTAAAGAAAGTCCCCAGTATTTTAATTTGCACTCATGGGATTGTTACTTTGTGTTTGCAGCCATTGTCTACACCTGTTTGTAGAGATTCTGATCTACTAGAATTAGTTGATATTTCTTTTCACTTTCATTAAAAATGTTATCTCAAAAGCTAGGCTGATAAAGGGTAATAGTATACAAGAGAGTTTAGTAGAGTTTACACTGTACCACACACAGATCAAGAGAAAAAGTATATATCTGCATATGCAGACCTAGTTGTCAAACCCTCACAAAAAGCCACTAAATATAAAGTGTAAGTGCACTATATGACTTCAATATGAAGAACAATATTGTGCATGACATACAAGCAATAAATTGCATATATAACAATGGAAAATAAGAACAAGTACAGTGCTGTAAAAAACATCCATCAATGACAATCAAAGATATCAAGGTGTATGAAAAAACAAGAGAACTTCAAGAATAGTACACAGGTATCAAGTTGATAGGTGAAAAAGTGAGGTGGAGGGAAGCGGTTGCGGGGCACACCTAAATCAAGTGGTATAAAGGCCTGGGAACGGCTGCATGGGCGCTCCTGCACCCGTCCGACTAGTTCTGCTGAAGCTGCAAAAGGGAAGAGTGTTTAGGGAAGCTGGCACAGTTTAAATAGTGTCCTTAGACGTGGCCGCGTCACTAGCATGACATAAAGAAACAGTGACATAAGCAAATTTATAGATATAAATACATAAACTGCCACCACACACACCTACAATCTCCATACATAAGTTCAGTGACCACATCCCTAATAGTTAACAACATCTGAGGGTCCCAAACCAGAAAGGCCAACATAAAAGGCAAAAATAATTCATACTTACACCAAAGTTGTGTGTTAACAGGAAAATCTCCATCTACTCACATAATGGAGAGGGAGTAGGGAAAAACTCAAGTTTAGCCACAGAATAAGGGAAGAAATGAAAGAACCGCTAGAGAAAGATATGTATAAAAAAGTCCAGCTTTGCTACCTAAAAGCTGTAGAGGTATAAAGCTACGATAGTCCAGCTTCCCTACCTCAAAGCTGTCGAATCTAAAAAGAGAGATTGAAACAAAAGAATCCCAATCTACTCACCCAAATGGGGAGAAAGCATTGTAAGAAGTAAGTAAGTGAATACATAAGAAGAGAAAAGAGGAAGTATGATAATAGTAATAGATTGCACCAAGTGTAGGAGAATGGCATGCAGTTATTGTGGTAAGTAACAGCCAAGTTGAAATCTTCATTGAGTCCACAAGGGACTTTTGTACCTAGTTTATGTATCCAACGTAATTCCCACTGTAACATTTTGGTTATATTGTTGCCACCTCTATTGTTGGGATGTAATCACTGCAGTTCATATACCTTCCAATTTTCTATTTTACTCTGTGAGCAAGTCAAAGTATGAGCTGCCACAGTGGGAAAATGTTTTGACTTCTAAATAATCTCTTTGAGCCAGCTTGATAATGGAGCGGTGTTTTTGAATTCTTTGCTTTAAAGGGTTTTTGGTCTGTCCTACATATCTCTTAGTGCAGCTACAGATTTGATTTGAAGGTTAACTTTTCTTAAAGTGTAACTGTTGGGCATACAATAAAAAAATCAATTATTTATTTGTATCTGGTAAACAAGTAATAAAGATGCTAACCATCCTAAAACACACAACCTCTATATATTTGCTGCACACTAGCCCTCCTCCTGTCCCCCCTCCCCCCATTTCCTTTAGATTGTAAGCTCGCAAAGGCAGGGCTCTCTCCCCCTTTTGTGTCTTGGTAACCATTATACATTTTATTCATCATGTTAATTTTATCACTGTCATTACCAATTCTATAATTTGTATTTTGTATCATTCTTTGTATTTTGTCACTAATCATGTATCTTGTATTTTGGTGTACACCATTGTCTGTATTATTATGTACCCCATGTTTGTTTCTTACTTTGGAATATGTTGGCGCTTTATAAATCAATAATAATAATAATAATAATAACCAGGCAATCCAAAAATTAAAATCACTATTACTTTTCTTGTTGATAAATGATCATTCCCTAGTTTACCTGACTCTTATTTGGTACACACAAAATTTGGTACACAACAAGGAAGTTACAGGGCATGCTGGGTTTTTTTTTTTTTTTGCTTCTCTACTTCCCCTCAGACTGAACTAATGCAGCCTGAGTGGATGAAGCCTCTTTCCCTCCTTTTTCCCCTTCCATGCCTTTTTTCCTCTCTGACTGCCAAAAAAAAATCTTCTTCCACAGACATCACCTGCCAGCAGTAAAAATGGCACCATGTGATAAATACCAGAATGAAAATCAGGGAGAGGAAAGATGTTACAATGGGCAAACACTGACTAAATCACTTATAAATAATTATTGTAAAAACTAATCCCTTTTTTCATAATGTTATTTTCATTGCAGTTCCTCTTTAAACCAAAATAAAGATTGGCTCATGCACAACGCTTCATCTTTATTATTCAAAACATATATGACCTACAAATGTATAAAACAAAACCCCAGTAAGGTGCTACATAAATGAAAGCAGAAATGTCCAGTGTTGGACTGGGAGGTGAAAAAAATAAGGAAATCCAGCTGCTGTTCAAGCAGCAGTAAGGCCCAGTGCACACCAAAACCTCTAGCAGATCTGCAAAACGCTAGAGGTTTTTGGAGCAGATTTCAGACCGATTCTAGGCATGTTTAGCCACTTCAGCCCCAAGGGTTGAAATTTTTTTTGCATCTGAGCAACTTTCACCTCCCATTCATTTGCCAATAACTTTATCACTATTCATCACAATGAATTGATCTATATCTTGTTTTTTCCACCACCAATTAGGCTTTTTGTGGGTGTACATTTTGCTGAAAATTAATTTATTCTAAATCCATTTTAACAGAAATATTAAGAAAGACATGGAAAAAAATCATTATTTATCAGCTTTTGGCCAATATAGTTTGAAATTCATACATACTACCATAATTAAAACCCATGTACTTTATTTGCCAATTTGTCCTGGTTATTACACCATTTAATTTATGTCCCTATCACAATGTATGGCGCCGATATTTTATTTGGAAGTAAAGGTGCAATTTTTCAATTTGCGTCCATCACTATTTACAAGCCCATAATTTAAAAAAATATATATTAGTGCACTCCTTTGACATGCATATTTATAAAGTTCAGACCCTTAGGTAACTATTTATGTTTTTTTTTTTTTATTGTACATTTTTGTTGTTTTTTTTTTTTGTTAAAAATTGTATGTGGGTAATTAGTGGTGTGGGAGGTAAACAGTAATTTTTAATGTAAAAAGTGTGCCTGAATAATGTTAAATGCATGTGGGTGTATTTTTACTATTTGGCCACAAGATGGCCACAGTCAAATAGTCCTGGGAGCGATCGAGCTCGCTCCCAGGAAGAAGAGAGAAGACGCGTAACTTTTTGGAACCAGAAAAGCTCCAGCGTCTGGAGAGACGCTGTCGGTTTTTCTATGGAGGGATGCGATCGGTGAAAGGGATCTATAATCCCTTTCACTTTCGCCAGCCTAACTGGACGAGAAATTTCATCCAGTTAGGCTGAAGTGGTTAGAGACGTTTTCTAAATATGCCTAGTGTTTTTTGGAGTGTTTTTGTGTAGCAGATTACAAATATTATTACAGTAAATCTGTTACTGAACAGCTTCTGTAACAAAAACGCCCGGAAAACCTCTCTGATCTAGCGTTTTTCAGAGCTGTTTTCCACTTTCCTATACTTTAACATTGAGGCAGAAACGCCTCAGAAATCTGAAAAATGCTGCAGCCCCCGAGTTTGCATTTGTGGAAAAAACGAGCTGCTCTGGTGTGCACCATCCCATTCACTTTCATTAGCCAAGTGGTTTTCCCCCTGCAAGCATTTTAAAAACGCTCCAGAACCGCTCTGGTGTGCACCAGCCCTGACCCTGTGTTATAGCTCTTAATAGAAACCTGCAGCAAGTCTTCACTGTGAGCAGCAACACCTGATTACTGCTGCTTTGACAGCAATTTTTCTTAGCTTTTCCAGCTCCCAGTCTGACACTGGAAATGTCCCTTAGCGAACATATAGGTGGTCACTAGCATACAGATTAAACTTATCTGTATACTGGTGACCACCTATGTATACGCCTGCTTTTATTTATATAGCACATTACTGTGTGTGTGTGTGTGGGGGGGGGGGGGTTATGTCTATTTGTAGGACATATTTGTTTTGAATTAGTAAAGATGAAACCTTTTGCATGCACCCCTTTTTCTTCTGGTTTAAATGTAGTTTACATTGGTATAAATCATGTTGGCAGAGTGCATGCAATTGATAAGAAATGTTTAGCTGACTAAAGAGTTAATCTGATAATAAGAAAATAAGCCCTGATGCAGTTACTTTTTTTTAGAAAATACGATATAACATATTTTTGTTTTGTGAACGCCAAAATATTGGTTATTGCTAAAAGTGTCAATGCAAGAGCTTATCCAAAACATTTATTTTACATTTGGATAGCCAGCAATGTGGTTACAGTCTGTTTTATTACTGTCTATATCCTTGACGGGATTATTTTTCTTCACTTGCTATCCACACAGGAAGTGAAATACATTTTCTCAGAAATAAAAAAAAAATAATAAAAAAATATGTTTTACCTTGGAATTCCTTTTTTATATTATACCCTCTAATTTTATCCTGAAAAAAGTAATTCCTTTCTAGAGGTAGTGCACAGAGTTTGTGTTTTGCAGACGCATGTCGCTCCTGTGCGTTGAGCCGGGTGCTCTCTCCATGCTGAGTTAGACAAAGCTATGGATTTAGCTGAAGCTTATTGTTTCTGAAGATGCATCTGTTATGAAATCACTTGCTGTATTTTATACCAGCAAGGAGTAGAGTTTTTATCTCCCTGGGAGTTTCATTTTTTTATGTTCACCTCTACACATGCGCTAGCCAAATACTCAAGTTTCTACCAACACGTGTGATTCAAGAATTGGTTGAGGTGTAGCTGAGGAAGTTCGCCATATTTCTAAGTGAGAATTCTATTCTTTATTCTTTACATACTACATGATTACTGTGTCATCGAAAGGTAGCTGGGAATGTGATTATTTTGGAATGGCTGGCCACATCCACATTAGAACATTTGGCTATTTATTTATTTTTTAAGTCTAAAACTATTTTATAAATTGGAAGAGTTCCATTGTTTGTTTTTGTATTTTACCGTATATTTTTCTTGTATGGACCGTGACTTTCTAGCTTTCTCAATTTTCCCTGAGAATTTTATAAAATGTTATGTAATTTCTTTATCTGCAGGTGCTGTTGCTGTACACCTGTTCCTGTAGGAGCTGATCTCATCTTCCTTCTCCTCCTCATCGACTATCTCTTGGGCTTGAAATGGGGTATTCTCAGAGGAGATTGTTTCTTAAGCATTATGTGCAGGGTGTGGTCTTTTCTTTAACTGAAGGTATTTAACACACTATGCCCTGCTATTAAAGATTACCTCCACATGCTGAAGGTGTCTTGATATTTTATCACTATATCTGAAGATATTTAACACACCATGCCCTGCTATTAAAGATTACCTCTACATGTTGAAGGTCTCTTGGTATTTTATCACCATATCTTTAAAGAAGGATGCATTCCCCCCTCCCCCAACACATCTCCACACAACCTACCATTCCCTCAAAATGCTCCTGAAAGGCAGATCTTGAGATTTTTGCCTAGACAGAGTTCCTTGATCGGAGCTGTAAGGATGTTAATGTTAATGAAACTTTTTATTTCTTGGGGGAAAACATTGTAAGTAGGGTTGGCTAAACAGTTTGACCACCGGTCCTGTTCATGAAGAACAACAACCTTTTGCCATTCACACCTGCCCTATTATTAATAGTGATTATGAATGGAAAAAGACAGGATCCACAATTTTACTAGCCCATGGCTAGTGGGGCAAAGTGCTTCTGCTGGCACACCCTTAATGTTGGTCCAGCCGACAGTGAGATAACTCCCTAACTGGCCAGCCCGGTCTCACTTCCTTAACACTGAGTGAGCTCTCTTCCATCTCCCTATCTTGCAGCCATGCCTGAACGGATCAGAGCAGCACCACATCCACAGACCAATGATCTGATCAATCTTCCTCCATCCACGGAAGCTATTCCTATTGATCACCAGGTGATAATTCCAAAAGGCCACATACTGCCTGGAACCTCCAGTAATCTTGTGAATTTTCTTGAGAACATTTCAGTTGTTTGAATTAATCATTTGCAATTGCAAACTGAACACACAATAGTGGAAACAATGCCACCAAAACTGAAACACTATTTCTTCTGCATGCATACAGGTAGACATAAAACAAAAGACAGAAATGTAATTATTTATTTATTTATTTTTTAAAGAACTGACTGTTATTCTCATCAAATTTTTATGTGGATTATTAGAATACAAACACTTTTTAAACAAGTTCCTTTCTAACAGGAAAGTTCAGGTGCTAAGGTGCTAAAGTGATTTAATGCCCATCAAATTTCATTTTAGTGATATTGGACATCAGCCAAAAGAAAGTTACACGTGAAAATCAGTTTTGTGGTGTAAACTTATTGCCTTGATTTGCTCTTATCCACAAGCACAAAATCCCCGTATAAGTTGGCAGGCTGGCTTTCAGGCCACATTGAGACATTTCCAAACAAAGAGGGGGGTTGTTCATCAACCATGCCGGAAGTTATACTGGAGCTGGTCGGAGAGTGGTGGGCTTTGCGGTAAACCCTTCCATTTAAGGTGAGGAAATTAATTTCAGGGTTCTTTTTTTTATATCTACATGCTTAAGCAAACATAGTAATGTTAGTCTAAGAGAAAACAGGATTTCATTTTTTTATTTTTATTATTGCAATGCTTTGTTTAAGAACATTAAATACAGTATTAGGGAAAAATATTACTTCAGTTTCAAAAACATTATCTTGGTCTTGTTTAGGGTCGTAAAGTATATCAGATTTCAAATTATCATACTTAGTTTCAGAAATGTTAAAGCTTAGAAATTAAAGGCTAGAGTGTTTTTTCTGAGGATATATTAATAAGAGGCTATTACACTACAAAACATTCAGATTAACTCAGATGTAATGTCACATGTGCCTTGTGATCTCTGCAAGTATCTCTAGGGTTCTCAGGGTATGGCAATTTTTTTACACCTCAAGAAAGATTATGAATTCCTGGATGAATTTAGCATGAGGTGTTTTCTAAACACAAAATGACCCTTATTTATTACTTTTTTCAATGTTTTCTCCTAAAATATAAATTTTTATCATCTGTTTAAAATATTTTTTAGCTCTCTGCTGCGCAGCGGGACTCCAGCCTCTCTCCCCGGCAGTGTGGGGTCTTTCCCTGGCCGCCGGGATCCCCATGCCCTCGCTATTCTTCCGGGGCCAATCAGAGCGGCGGACCGGCGGTGGTGGCGTGACGTCATCGGGGGCGGGGCTAATATTTAAAACGAACTACTCTATATTAGAGAAATATAGAGAAGTTTGTTTACATGTATATTAGCACCACCCAGTGGACAAAGTGAAAACTGCAGCGCTGGAGCCCAGGAAGGTGAATTTTTTTTATTCTGCTGCAGATCTCCCTGCCAGAATGATTTTTTTCAGGTTTTAGGGTCTGAAAGAGTAGAAAAAAATTGCACCTCTTTTAGACCCTAAAATCTGGAAAGAATCACAACGGCAAGGGGGTTAACATACATGAAGTGTGGTGCAACATTATCATACAGCACTTCCAGGACAGATGATGGATCTGTGCACAAATGGCTATATTGACATATGAGCAACCTGAATGTACTAGGATGTGTGTGTTAAGTATCTCCATGGAGTAGGCCAGACATTGTACATCGCTGGAAAGTGGTGGAAATTGTAATGTATGCCATACCCCCCCTAGAATATTGAACATTTTCACAACATTCTTATGGTCTGAGATTATGATTTTGTTTTTTTTTTTTCATAAGCTGTAAGCCATAATCATCAAAAATTATAACAAATGAAGGCTTGAAGTATCTCATTTTGCATGTAATGAGTCTATTTTTATAAATTAATTTCACCTTTTAACTACTTGCCGACTGCTCCACGCCAATTGGCGTGAGCAGTGCGGCAGCCCCAGGACCGCTTCACGCCGGTTGGTGTGAATGGTCTTCTATGGGGCTAGCAGGAGATCGCGTGAACTAATGGAAAAAGAGGAAGTCTGCCCTTGAAATGCCTGCACGTTACTAGGGACAATAGGTGCTAGTATGAAATACACCATCCAGTTCACAAAATTGCATTCTCCTTTCTATCAGGATATCAACCTATGAGGCTTGTGTCCAAGCAGTCAAGTGGATCAGCAAAATAAATTCAATTATTATTATCTCATCTGATCCATGATGGAATTTAAAAGATGGCAGTTAAATAAATGCTGCCTACAGTGTTAGGTTTTTTAGAAAAAAAATGTTTTTCAGGCTGAAATTAGCATTGCATAGGTGTCTAATTCAGATGGTTTGACATTGAAATCAATATTTAATATTCTGAATATTGTCAGTATCAATAATATGATAAGGTTTGGGGGTTACAAACATTAGGAAATTAAATGGGTTAAAGACACTCTGAAGTCTCAATAAAATCAAGTTTTTATATTAAAAATGTCTTTAACATGATTGCCCTAACTAAAACGCAGCATCCCCGCGGCTGAAAACTAACTAAATCCCCCAAACTCCCCGGGGCACACTGCAGGGAGTGCTTCTGTGAGAGGCAGAGCTTTCAGCAGCAGCTCTGCCTCTACACGTGTCTATCAGCGTGTATCACCGCCTTCCGCCCACCCCTCTCAGTCTTCCTTCACTGAGAGGGGCGGGGGAGAGGCGGAGATACGCGCTGATAGACGCTTGTAGAGGCAGAGCTTCAGCTGAAAGCTCTGCCTCTCATGGAAGCGCACAGGGCAGCAAAATCCATGACCAAGTCAGATAGTCAAGGATTTTGTGAGGGGGAGTTAGGGGGAATTTATTTAGATTTCAGCCGCAGGGATGCAGCATTTTAGTTAGGGCAATCATGTTAAAGTCTCTTTAAGGAAGAATAATTGTAGAGTTGTATGCTCGCTTAGGGTTAGGTTAGTGTTTGTCTAGGTTTTTATTGAGGGTTAGGAGAAAGTTCCAACTTAAGATACGGTTAGCTAGAATGCAAGAATAGCCTTATTCAGACATACAGTAATTAAATGGACAGAAGTTAGGGCTAGGGATGAATCAGAATCAGTATCTTTAATTATGGGATAACTATGGGATAGGATATGAGCCTAGATGACGTTTAGAGCTATGAGAGGGAATGAGTAAATAACGTTTATTATTTATGTAAGGCATGAGAAAGAGAGGAAAAGATAATTTAGGCTTAGGACAGAAGACTGTTTCAGGTTAGGCTATTAGCAGGTGTTAGGGACAGGTTAGGATTTAGGAATTGGGAGCTATAAAACATTAGTAGTTGTTGATTAAAAGAGTTAATACCTTTGTTCAGATCTATACATCACAAGGGGGTTTGAAAACAGCGAGAACTGGGTGTGTCACTTGTGATTAGTGTAGATGGTACTCCTCCAGAGATAAAGTGCCTCCTACTTTGTGCAGCTAATTACAGCTACAGGAATAGAAGAATTACTGTGACAGTACTTGGCAGTCACTACTCTAAAGGGAACTAATGTACTGATTTTCTTTCTTATAAAGAAATAGTATTCGAATGCCAAGGCCCATTAGGGCATGCACAGCAGGCTGCAATAGGACATGGAAAAATAATTTTAATGACAGATAATCACAGATAGGCCTGCCTACCACTTATACATTTTATGGCATTTTTTCTTTTTAAGCAAAGTTGTAATACACCATGTGATAAAAAGACGCATGTAAACTATGACCTACCCACACTGCACCACTCAGTGAATCTCAGAATCACTTACATTCAGTGTACTCTTTATAATAAATAACAGGCCATGGAAGCTGAAATCTGACTGGCTAGAGCCACGAGCCAAAAAGCACACAGATATGTTACCGACATTAAGGAAGTTATAAACATATAAAAGAGTCATGCAGTATTCTTCTGCCTTGCATCACTTAAACTTCATAAATCACCCCTTTACAGTTTGCATTGAAAAAGAAAAAGAAGATATTTTATTACCTTTATCAAGCACCTGACACTCAACAGCAATACCTTAAGAATGGAACTGAAAGCGTGCATTGTATTTTCCTACAGTTTTATTTTCCTCCAAAAGAAACACATAGTATAAAATTTCCAGCACTTACTTAATTATGTCAACTAATTATAAAACATCTGCATACTGTACATGGGGAAATAGACACAGACATACCACTGAAATAATGTCCCTTTTAAGCACCCTGTGACTGCACTGTGGCAGCCACAGCTCGTAGCTAAGGCTAAGCACAGCACCTGGGCTCGTGTGATTATGGATTGTATTCCCTGCAGACTTACGGTTCTGTGCAGTGTTACTGAAGCCAAATGATCCCATTTTAAAACTTTTACTTTGAGATTTGCAATGGAACAAAGCACCGCTTGTATTTAGTTTCTGCTGCAAATTTGAATGTATCTGGGCAAGCTAAATACACAACACAAACTGCAAAGCAAATGATAGTTACAACATATTGTATATTCATAGCAATGAATGCACTTGGTCTCTAGTCATATAGCACCTTGCCAGGGGTGTTGCTAAGGTTTTTCTGGCCGCAAGCAGCACATCATTTGTGGCTCTCTTCACTAGGGATGCTCATTCAATTTCCACAGAAATTACATTTCTGCATTTCCGATTGAAAATCGGATCTATGCATAAATATTGCATTACTGCAACTCTGTGATTTTAGCCCAATCACAGAACTCTGAAGCTTTGAACCAGTCGGAGAATGCAAAGTCAATCCGAAAGAATGCAGAGAATGCAAAAATTGACATTTAAAACACTCCTCGGAAAACGGAAATCAGAATACAGATTTCTGTGAAAATACCACATTACTGCAACTCGGTAATTTTAGCCCAATCACAGAACTTGGAAGCTTTGGACTAATCAGAGAATGCAGAGTCACCTTACAAGTATTTGGCCAATCAGAGAATGCAAAAATTGACCCCAAAAAAAAGCCTCGGAAATCGGAAATTTAGTTTCAAACTTTTTATTTTGAAAGAAATAATAAAAACATCTTACAGCGTTGAAGTAGCGCCCCCAGAGGGGCAAATTTCTGAGTTAAACATATGTCATAAACACATAGATAGCAGTACTACAAATATAACAACATTTTATACAGTATAACACAAGATGTTCCAGCAGCACTGTGAAAAACAGGTGTGTGCTTAGTCACAAATAGCAATATCATAGAACAAGAAATATGACCATATATAGCACCACACCATGAGTATGAAAAGGTATAACAATTTATTGAAATGTATAATAAAGCACCATAAGAAAAAATAAAAACATTTAAAAACCAAGAGGGCACCTCATATCATTGGTAAATATAACAGTGAACAGCTATAATAGCAAACACATATATCACCTGGGAAGCTCAAGATAAGAGCTGCCGCAGGGATTGAACCCGGGTTCAGTAAGCCATATTATTTAAAGTGCATGAAGGAATAAACAACCATACAAGGCAAAATAAGACAATAGTGAATAACAGTGCAAACCTGTGGAGAAAAAATTACATATCGTGCTGACATAAATCAGGAAGATCAGCCCAGTAATGACCAATGGATGCTGAATAGTGTGATAAGATGCTGGGACCCTAACAGCGTGGGTGGCGAAAAAGGAAGAAGAGGCTTACGTGACCCAGGTGAGGTATGAAGGAGAAGGTGCCCAGGAATGCGAAGGAGATCCCCGGTAGACTGCTCTACCGGTGTCGCGGCAGTCACGCCGCTTTGTCAAGAGTGGGGGATCCTGTGTGTAAACGGCAAAACGCCGGAAAAATATAGTGCCTATGGACCCGCCCCCAATGCATCATCCAATGGGAGGAAGCGGGGACGAGAACAGGAAGTATTCCGCGCTGGAGCGCATAGTGTGTGAGTGTACGGCGGGCTGCATAGGACAATTAGCAGCGCTCGTACCACTCAAGAACAGAGATAGGATGAAACCACGCTGGAGCGCATGAAGAGTAAGTATACAGAGGGCGATATTGAGCAATTGGCAACGATCATTGCAGCGAAAAATCCATGGCAGGCAGAAGCAGGCTAAGTGACCATATAAGAAAAGAGGAGACACACAATTGAGCATCCATGGGTACATAAGCCTAAGCTCCAAAATATATATTGTATTAACAATAACCATATACAATGATAACCCTGCAAAATAGATGGTAGTAGCATATATATGTAAAGCATAGCATCATATAGTAGTATAAGTAGATATCCATAGATATCCAAAAATCTGCGAGTCCATATATAGGAATACAGTCCATGCAATGAGGTGGACAGGAGATGGCAGTCCCAAGATAAAAGTCCACAAAACTTAGCCGAAACGGCGCAAAACAGGTCAGCGTAGACAAAAACGGAGGTCCATGTTGAATAATAGAGCACAGGTCCATAGCACACAGTCCATTAGAAGTCCATCAAATGATACATCAACAGTATTCAGAGTATTATATTATCAACAGGACAATCTGTAATAAACCAAAAAAGATATTAACCTGCTGAGCGGTCTGGACGAGCTCAGCTCGTCCAACACCGCCAGAGGCTGCCGCTCAGGCCCTGCTGGGCCGATTTGCACGAAATAAAAAGCAGCACACGCAGCCGGCACTTTGCCAGCCGCGTGTGCTGCCTGATCGCCGCTGCAGCGCGGCGATCCGCCGCGTGCAGCGGCGAAAGAGGGTCCCCCCAGCCGCCCGAGCCCAGCGTAGCCGGAACAAACAGTTCCGGCCAGCGCTAAGGGCTGGATCGGAGGCGGCTGACGTCAAGACGTCGGCTGACGTCCATGACGTCACTCCGCTCATCGCCATGGCGACGAGGGAAGCGAAACACGGAGGGCCGCTCATTGCGGCCTTCCGTGTTATCTCTTGCCGCCGGAGGCGATCGGAAGATCGCCTCCGGAGCGCCCTCTAGTGGGCTTTCATGCAGCCAACTTTTAGTTGGCTGCATGAAATAGTTTTTTTTTTATTTAAAAAAAACCCTCCCGCAGCCACCCTGGCGATTTAATCAGAACGCCAGGGTGGTTAATCATCCTTCATAGAAAGCCAGTAAACTCCAATTCCTCATTTAAACCCTGAGGGGATTTAGAACCCAGATAATATATCCACCTAGCCTCCCTCTGTAACAACTTGGATACCAGGTCACCCCCTCTAATAGTATTCTTAATATGTTCAAGACCTATAACCTTTAGGCCTGAGTATGAACTGGAGTGGTTATGTAAAAAATGGGCGGCCACTGAGGTCAATGTTTTCCCTTCATTAAAATCACGTTGTGCTAATCTAATTTTGGATAGATGTTGTTGGATCCGTGCTTTTAGGGCGTTCTTAGTCTGACCCACATAAATTTTTGAACAAGGGCATATTAGTGCATATACGACCCCCCTAGTCTTACAGTTGATATACTGTTTCAATGTGAATTTAGTAATATTAGATGCGTCCATAACATGAGTTTGTCTCCTCATTAGAGGACACACGTTACAGCCACCACAAGGATAGCTGCCCCGTAAACTACCTGCTTGTGATTTGCCACCTATTGACCTCAAGTGGCTGGAACATAATCTGTCCTTCAGAGTGGGACTCCTTTTTGCTGTAATGGAAGGGTGAGAAGATATGCAGCACGTAATGTCAGGATCTGATTGCAATATTGGCCAAGCCCCTTGAAGGGCCTTGTAGAGCTCCGACCAACCGTTATTGTATGTGGAACTGAGTCTCACCAAATTATTAGACGGAGGAGGTCTGCTGTTAATCAATTCAGTCCGAGTTCTGTGTTGAGCCATATAGAACGCCTTCTTGACAATCTTCCTAGGATATCCGCGATCCAAAAATCTTTGTTGTAGTTCATTGGCCTGTTTGAAAAAATCCGAATCGTTAGAACACAATCTCCATAACCTAAGAAATTGGCTGACAGGTATGTTATTTTTCAAAGATTTGTTGTGAGAGCTCTGGTAATGCTCTCCTCATTGCATGGACTGTATTCCTATATATGGACTCGCAGATTTTTGGATATCTATGGATATCTACTTATACTACTATATGATGCTATGCTTTACATATATATGCTACTACCATCTATTTTGCAGGGTTATCATTGTATATGGTTATTGTTAATACAATATATATTTTGGAGCTTAGGCTTATGTACCCATGGATGCTCAATTGTGTGTCTCCTCTTTTCTTATATGGTCACTTAGCCTGCTTCTGCCTGCCATGGATTTTTCGCTGCAATGATCGTTGCCAATTGCTCAATATCGCCCTCTGTATACTTACTCTTCATGCGCTCCAGCGTGGTTTCATCCTATCTCTGTTCTTGAGTGGTACGAGCGCTGCTAATTGTCCTATGCAGCCCGCCGTACACTCACACACTATGCGCTCCAGCGCGGAATACTTCCTGTTCTCGTCCCCGCTTCCTCCCATTGGATGATGCATTGGGGGCGGGTCCATAGGCACTATATTTTTCCGGCGTTTTGCCGTTTACACACAGGATCCCCCACTCTTGACAAAGCGGCGTGATTGCCGCGACACCGGTAGAGCAGTCTACCGGGGATCTCCTTCGCATTCCTGGGCACCTTCTCCTTCATACCTCACCTGGGTCACGTAAGCCTCTTCTTCCTTTTTCGCCACCCACGCTGTTAGGGTCCCAGCATCTTATCACACTATTCAGCATCCATTGGTCATTACTGGGCTGATCTTCCTGATTTATGTCAGCACGATATGTAATTTTTTCTCCACAGGTTTGCACTGTTATTCACTATTGTCTTATTTTGCCTTGTATGGTTGTTTATTCCTTCATGCACTTTAAATAATATGGCTTACTGAACCCGGGTTCAATCCCTGCGGCAGCTCTTATCTTGAGCTTCCCAGGTGATATATGTGTTTGCTATTATAGCTGTTCACTGTTATATTTACCAATGATATGAGGTGCCCTCTTGGTTTTTAAATGTTTTTATTTTTTCTTATGGTGCTTTATTATACATTTCAATAAATTGTTATACCTTTTCATACTCATGGTGTGGTGCTATATATGGTCATATTTCTTGTTCTATGATATTGCTATTTGTGACTAAGCACACACCTGTTTTTCACAGTGCTGCTGGAACATCTTGTGTTATACTGCATTTCCAGAGGGGGGTCCCCTCATTTCTGGTTCCATGCACCTGTGAGCATTAATTATTTATTACTATTCAAAATGGAAAACTTGTTAGATTCCATGGAGGCTAGCTGGGATGTTAAGTTTAGGCAAGCTTTCACTATCAACAATTGCCCCGAGCAGCAGATACCAGATGAAACCAGGTCACTCCTAAGACAATATAAAGACCTACACAAAAATTATCTCAGGTTATGGTGTAATATTCACAGCTTGGAACAATATAAAAAGGAACAAATTTACCCAAGGGGCCTCCGTGTTCAGATCTTCCCTACGTGGGAGTTACTCGGAGACTCGAAACAAACATGGGAGAAAGGGCTGGGTAAATGCTCCGTCATCATCATTGATATGTTACTAGAACATGATGAGAGTATTTTGACCAAGGTTAGATCTGATATCGCTGCTCTGGAATGTGAGATTTCTAGACTGGATAAGAAGTCGATTGTTGAGCCATTTATTGTGTTGTTTAAAAGAGATATGGAGAAACTGGAGGGCTCGATTATTGAGAACAAAAAGAAAAAATTGGAACGAGATAGACGTGACTATGATGCTGGGACTGCTTACAGGTGGACCCATAGGGGTAATGGTGGACGAGGTAGAGGTAGACCCCGAGGCAGACCACAAGGGCAGAAACCTGTCCCTAAAAATCCCCCTAACAAACCTAGGCCCAATAAACCTAGGGGTTCTGGAGAAGGGGCTAACAACAGTACTATTGATATCTCTGACTCCCAAAGTGATTTTTTATCAACTGACAACGAAGGAAAACCAGAAGGGGCGGGCGCAAGTATAGAGAGGCTCAGAAAGCTGTTGGACAGTCCCCTACAACAGAGACGCAAGAAGTTGAGGGGTCAGCTGACGGAAACAGATTAAATGTAATTAACCTTTCCACTTATGAACTATGTGACACAGAAATTGCAGTATTGGAGAGAGGCCTCTCATTCTCACCAACAAAAACACTGGACAAATTTGAACTGGTTAAAGACATTTATTTATTTTGCAGGAAACTTTCATTTAAGAAACACTTTTCATCTTCCACTCCCATGGAATCGGGGCTCAGTGAGATGGACAGACAGGCCCTTAATGATCTGATGGATCTATTAAATGAGAACCAGGCTAACCAGGATGTGGTGAGTTTGCGTTCTAGGTTGTTTAGGAATCCTTCTAAGTACATGCCTAGCTTCAGTAATTATCCACCCATTAAAATCTTCTTTGAGGTGATGTTGAGGGCCATTTCTCAAATGAATATTCAGAGGAACCGGTCTAATAACTTGACTGCTCAGGAATGGAAGGCTATTGATGGCCTCAAAAACAATATGGATCTGATCATCAAGGAAGCAGATAAGGGTGGGAATATTGTCATCTGGCCAAGGGACATGTACCTCCAGGAAGCGTATCGACAACTTAACAACTCTAAGAACTATGTGACCTTACCGGGTGACCCCACAGAATATTATCATGTGCAATTAGAGACCTTGCTAGGTGAAGCTAGATCCAGGGGTATTATTACAGCCAGAGAGTATGAATATCTACTACCTAAATCACCAGTGGTACCCACGTTCTACATGCTTCCGAAAATTCACAAAACTGTTAATAACCCTCCAGGCAGACCGATTGTTGCCGGTATTAATAGTCTCACCTCTTCTGCTTGTTCCTTTTTAGATTTTTTTCTCCAACGCCACGTCACTGCTTTGGACTCCTATTTACGTGACAGTTTGGATTTATTGAGAATTATTGAGGACATTAGGATTCCACCCGGATCCACAGTGGTTACTTGCGACGTGGAATCTTTGTATACTAATATCTCTCATCGGTGGGCATTAGATACCACTCGTTATTTCTTGGGCATGGAAGATCAATCACAATCTGACCTACATTCTTTTTTGTTACAGCTGTTGCAATTTATATTGGGCCACAACTATTTCATCTTTAATGGACGGTTCTATAAACAGGTATGTGGCGTGGCCATGGGTGCAAAGTGTGCACCGGCCATTGCTAATTTATTTTTGGGGTTCTGGGAGAGAGAAGTTGTATTTGGTGACCAGTTCCTACAATACCACCCATATATACTGGGATGGCATAGATATATTGACGACCTGCTTATTATCTGGAATGGCCCTAAGTCATTATGCAATCAATTTATTTTACAGCTTAATCAAAATGATATGAATATCTTTCTCACTGCACAGATGTCACAACAACAAGTGGAATTCCTTGATATTACTATCAAAGTACAAGAAGATGGCTCCTTATCTTCGGATCTCTACCGTAAGCCTACGGCAGTCAACAGCTTATTACATTACCAGAGCTCTCACAACAAATCTTTGAAAAATAACATACCTGTCAGCCAATTTCTTAGGTTACGGAGATTGTGTTCTAACGATTCGGATTTTTTCAAACAGGCCAATGAACTACAACAAAGATTGGCTTGGCCAATATTGCAATCAGATCCTGACATTACGTGCTGCATATCTTCTCACCCTTCCATTACAGCAAAAAGGAGTCCCACTCTGAAGGACAGATTATGTTCCAGCCACTTGAGGTCAATAGGTGGCAAATCACAAGCAGGTAGTTTACGGGGCAGCTATCCTTGTGGTGGCTGTAACGTGTGTCCTCTAATGAGGAGACAAACTCATGTTATGGACGCATCTAATATTACTAAATTCACATTGAAACAGTATATCAACTGTAAGACTAGGGGGGTCGTATATGCACTAATATGCCCTTGTTCAAAAATTTATGTGGGTCAGACTAAGAACGCCCTAAAAGCACGGATCCAACAACATCTATCCAAAATTAGATTAGCACAACGTGATTTTAATGAAGGGAAAACATTGACCTCAGTGGCCGCCCATTTTTTACATAACCACTCCAGTTCATACTCAGGCCTAAAGGTTATAGGTCTTGAACATATTAAGAATACTATTAGAGGGGGTGACCTGGTATCCAAGTTGTTACAGAGGGAGGCTAGGTGGATATATTATCTGGGTTCTAAATCCCCTCAGGGTTTAAATGAGGAATTGGAGTTTACTGGCTTTCTATGAAGGATGATTAATATCTTTTTTGGTTTATTACAGATTGTCCTGTTGATAATATAATACTCTGAATACTGTTGATGTATCATTTGATAGGCTTCTAATGGACTGTGTGCTATGGACCTGTGCTCTATTATTCAACATGGACCTCCGTTTTTGTCTACGCTGACCTGTTTTGCGCCGTTTCGGCTAAGTTTTGTGGACTTTTATCTTGGGACTGCCATCTCCTGTCCACCTCATTGCATGGACTGTATTCCTATATATGGACTCGCAGATTTTTGGATATCTATGGATATCTACTTATACTACTATATGATGCTATGCTTTACATATATATGCTACTACTATCTATTTTGCAGGGTTATCATTGTATATGGTTATTGTTAATACAATATATATTTTGGAGCTTAGGCTTATGTACCCATGGATGCTCAATTGTGTGTCTCCTCTTTTCTTATATGGTCACTTAGCCTGCTTCTGCCTGCCATGGATTTTTCGCTGCAATGATCGTTGCCAATTGCTCAATATCGCCCTCTGTATACTTACTCTTCATGCGCTCCAGCGTGGTTTCATCCTATCTCTGTTCTTGAGTGGTACGAGCGCTGCTAATTGTTCTATGCAGCCCGCCGTACACTCACACACTATGCGCTCCAGCGCGGAATACTTCCTGTTCTCGTCCCCGCTTCCTCCCATTGGATGATGCATTGGGGGCGGGTCACGTGATGCGCGTCTGGCGCTCATGTGACCACGCCATAGGCACTATATTACACAGGATCCCCCACTCTTGACAAAGCGGCGTGACTGCCACGACACCGGTAGAGCAGTCTACCGGGGATCTCCTTCGCATTCCTGGGCACCTTCTCCTTCATACCTCACCTGGGTCACGTAAGCCTCTTCTACCTTTTTCGCCACCCACGCTGTTAGGGTCCCAGCATCTTATCACACTATTCAGCATCCATTGGTCATTACTGGGCTGATCTTCCTGATTTATGTCAGCACGATATGTAATTTTTTCTCCACAGGTTTGCACTGTTATTCACTATTGTCTTATTTTGCCTTGTATGGTTGTTTATTCCTTCATGCACTTTAAATAATATGGCTTACTGAACCCGGGTTCAATCCCTGCGGCAGCTCTTATCTTGAGCTTCCCAGGTGATATATGTGTTTGCTATTATAGCTGTTCACTGTTATATTTACCAATGATATGAGGTGCCCTCTTGGTTTTTAAATGTTTTTATTTTTTCTTATGGTGCTTTATTATACATTTCAATAAATTGTTATACCTTTTCATACTCATGGTGTGGTGCTATATATGGTCATATTTCTTGTTCTATAACATTTTATACAGGATACTTGGTATATGGAATACAGAACATCAGTCAAGGAGGAGTCAATTTCTAGTTTTAGTTTTAAATGGAGAATGCACAAGATCGAAGGCCTAGCAGGGAGGAGGCGTTCATCCAAGGCTGCCATGTTTTGATATATGATTCAAAGGTGTCATTTGTGATAGCAAGCAACCTTTCCGAAATTATAATATCTAGCAAGATTTGATCTTCCATTTGTATTGAGAGTGTTGGCTGTAGCCACTGTCGGGCAATATGTGATCTGGCAGCTTTGGCTGTGTGCTGTGCTAGTCGGTGTGGTGGATGCTTCCATTTTTGAGGCTTGTCTCCAAACAGGAGAAGTGCTGGGTCAGGACTTAAAGAGGTTTCAAGTGCTGTGTTAATTTAGTGACGTGATTTTGGCCCAGAAGTTCTGAACTTTTGGGCAATATCTCCATATGTGTGCTATGTCTCCAATTCTTCCACAGTTTCTAAAGCAAAGGTTAGTTTTGGAGGCATCAATAGCGTGAAGTTTTGAGGGGGTGATGTATGTACGGTGGAGGATTTTATAGTTCGTTTCGATGTGGGAATCGTAATTACTGCCTTTAGATAGGGTGGTACAGCACTTAACCCATCTCTCTGGAGTGAGAGTAATCCCAAGGTCTGATTCCCAAGCTATCATGGTCTTTAAGTTTTTGTGGTTGGGAGGGTTGTGAAAGGGTAGAGTATAGTAAGGATATGAGGCCTCCTTCTAATGGTCTAAGGTCACACCATGCCTCATATGACGAACGTTGGGGCACAATTGTGCCTTTTGAGCCTATGGATGTTATGAAATGATATAGCTGCATGGCTGCGAAATATTCAGATGGGGGCATGTTTGTTTTAGATTTGAATTGGTCCCATGTGGGAATCTTGCCATTAACTACTAAGTGTTTTAGTTGGGTGATTTCTTTCTCTTTCCACCATTTGAAGGCTTTAGGATCCAGTCTGGAAGGAAACATAGGATTTCCAAATAACGGGAGTATTAAGGGAATTTTTGTCTGTAATTCTTTCTTGTATCTGGAGTGTCTCCATATGTGAAGGGAGTGGGCAGATAAGGGGGAATTATGCCTTACTGATGCAGGCAGGGTTGCTAGGGACCACTGTAGTGCTGGTAGGGTGAATGGTTGCAAAAGGTCGGATTCTATTTGTGCCCATAGTGGGAAATTGAATTTGGAGTGTGTCTGCGCAAGTTGTGCTATCTGGGCAGCTCTGTAATATGTCATGAGGTTAGGGACACCTAAACCCCCTTTTGTTCGGTTAAGGTACATGAGCGTTCGGTTTATACGGCTCCTTTTGTTGTTGTTGATGAATTTGAAGATTTCATCCTGTAGGCCTTTAAGTTTTTGTTGGGTGATTAAGATTGGAAGGGTGCGATATAAATAGAGTAAGCGGGGGAGAAGGTTCATACGAATTGCCTGTATTCTACCTGTCCAGGAAATGGTTGGGAGATTCCACTTTGATATATCCCTGGTCAATTGCGAGATCATGGGTTTGTAATTAAGATCGTAGAGATCAGTTGGATTAGTAGAGATTTTTATTCCTAAATATGTTATATATTTGCGTTGAAGAATAAGGCCTAATGAGGACGTCAAGTGTTCTGCCTGGACCTGCGGTAGGTTAGTAAACATAATTTCTGTCTTGGCTACATTGAGCTGTAGGCCCGATATGGTTCAAATTTTTTTTTACCAAGGTTAGGAGGTTGGGGATTGAGGTATGTGGTGAGGTGAGCGTAAGGAGCAGATCATCTGCAAAGAGGCTGGTTTTATAAGTTTTATCTGCTATTTTTATGCCTTGTATGTTTTGGGATCGCCTGATTTCTTCTGCCAGGGGCTCAATCACCAACGCGAAAAGCGCCGGTGAGAGCGGGCAGCCCTGTCTTGTGCCTCTTTTAATTTGTATATTAATAGCGGAGGTAGACGGCAGCTTTAGCTGGGCTAGAGGATTCGAATATAGTCCCTGGATTGCTTGTAGAAAATTACCCCCAATGCCCACTCTCCTCAAAGCCTGCAACATATACTCCCAGTCTATGGTGTCGAAGGCCTTCTCCATGTCTAAGGCAACAAGTGGGAAATCGGAAATTTGAATCAGAAAACGGAAATCGAAAATCTGCTGAAATGATAATCGGCATTTCCAACCATACCTACTCCCCACGGTGAGGCTGATCTGATGTCTATATGTGAGTGACGGGGAGGTAGTAGTAGTGTTGGGCGAACATCTAGATGTTCGGGTTCGGGCCGAACAGGCCGAACATGGCCGCGATGTTCGGGTGTTCGACCCGAACTCCGAACATAATGGAAGTCAATGGGGACCCGAACTTTTGTGGTTTGTAAAGCCTCCTTACATGCTACATACCCCAAATTTACAGGGTATGTGCACCTTGGGAGTGGGTACAAGAGGAAAAAAAAATTAGCAAAAAGAGCTTATAGTTTTTGAGAAAATCGATTTTAAAGTTTCAAAGGGAAAACTGTCTTTTAAATGCGGGAAATGTCTGTTTTCTTTGCACAGGTAACATGTTCTTTGTCGGCATGCAGTCATAAATGTAATACATATAAGAGGTTCCAGGAAAAGGGACCGGTAACGCTAACCCAGCAGCAGCACACGTGATGGAACAGGAGGAGGCGCAGGAGGAGAAGGCCACGCTTTGTGAGACACAAAAACCCCGGCCTTGCATGAGGGCAAGAAGCGTGCGGATAGCATGCTTTGTACCGCCATGCAGTCATAAATGTAATAAAGATAAGAGGTTCCATAAACAGGGACCCGCAACGCTAACCCAGCAGCAGCAGCAGCAGCACACGTGATGGAACAGGAGGAGGCGCAGGAGGAGAAGGCCACGCTTTGTGAGACACAACAACCCAGGCCTTGCATGAGGACAAAAAGCGTGCGGATAGCATGCTTTTTACCGCCATGCAGTCATAAATGTAATAAAGATAAGTGGTTCAATAAACAGGGACCACGCGGCAACGCTAACCCAGCAGCAGCAGACGTGATGGAACAGGAGGAGGCGCAGGAGGAGAAGGCCACGCTTTGTGAGACACAACAACCCAGGCCTTGCATGAGGGCAAGAAGCGTGCGGATAGCATGCTTTGTACCGCCATGCAGTCATAAATGTAATAAAGATAAGTGGTTCAATAAACAGGGACCACGCGGCAACGCTAACCCAGCAGCAGCAGACGTGATAGAACAGGAGGAGGCGCAGGAGGAGAAGGCCACGCTTTGTGAGACACAACAACCCAGGCCTTGCATGAGGGCAAGAAGCGTGCGGATAGCATGCTTTGTACCGCCATGCAGTCATAAATGTAATAAAGATAAGTGGTTCAATAAACAGGGACCACGCGGCAACGCTAACCCAGCAGCAGCAGACGTGATGGAACAGGAGGAGGCGCAGGAGGAGAAGGCCACGCTTTGTGAGACACAACAACCCAGGCCTTGCATGAGGGCAAGAAGCGTGCGGATAGCATGCTTTGTACCGCCATGCAGTCATAAATGTAATAAAGATAAGTGGTTCAATAAACAGGGACCACGCGGCAACGCTAACCCAGCAGCAGCAGACGTGATGGAACAGGAGGAGGCGCAGGAGGAGAAGGCCACGCTTTGTGAGACACAACAACCCAGGCCTTGCATGAGGGCAAGAAGCGTGCGGATAGCATGCTTTGTACCGCCATGCAGTCATAAATGTAATAAAGATAAGTGGTTCAATAAACAGGGACCACGCGGCAACGCTAACCCAGCAGCAGCAGACGTGATGGAACAGGAGGAGGCGCAGGAGGAGAAGGCCACGCTTTGTGAGACACAACAACCCAGGCCTTGCATGAGGGCAAGAAGCGTGCGGATAGCATGCTTTGTACCGCCATGCAGTCATAAATGTAATAAAGATAAGTGGTTCAATAAACAGGGACCACGCGGCAACGCTAACCCAGCAGCAGCAGACGTGATGGAACAGGAGCAGGCGCAGGAGGAGAAGGCCACGGTTTTTGAGACACAACAACCCAGGCCTTGCATGAGGACAAAAAGCGTGCGGATATAGCAGCAATGCTTTTTGCCGCCATGCAGTCATAAATGTAATACAGATGAGAGGTTCAATAAACAGGGACCGGAAACGCTACACCATCCCAGATGTTCATTGGTCATGTTACTTGGTTGGGGTCCTGGAGTGTTGCGTAGTCATTTCCAATCCAGGATTGATTCATTTTAATTTGAGTCAGACGGTCTGCATTTTCTGTAGAGAGGCGGATACGCCGATCTGTGACGATGCCTCCGGCAGCACTGAAACAGCGTTCCGACATAACGCTGGCTGCCGGGCAAGCCAGCACCTCTATTGCGTACATTGCCAGTTCGTGCCAGGTGTCTAGCTTCGATACCCAATAGTTGAAGGGTGCAGATGGATTGTTCGACACAGCTACGTCATCTGACATGTAGTCCTTGACCATCTTCTCCAGGCGATCGGTGTTGGAGGTGGATCTGCACGCTTGCTGTTCAGTGGGCTGCTGCTGCATGGGTGTCAGAAAATTTTCCCACTCCAAGGACACTGCCGATACCGTTCCCTTTTGGGTACTAGCTGCGGCTTGCGTTGTTTGCTGCCCTCCTGGTCGTCCTGGGTTTGCGGAAGTCAGTCTGTCTGCGTACAACTGGCTAGAGGAGGGGGAGGATGTCAATCTCCTCTCTAAAGTCTCCACAAGGGCCTGCTGGTATTCTTCCATTTTGACCTGTCTGACTCTTTCTTCAAGCAGTTTTGGAACATTGTGTTTGTACCGTGGATCCAGAAGGGTATAAACCCAGTAAATGGTGTTGTCCAGAATGCGCACAATGCGTGGGTCACGTTCAATGCAGTCTAGCATGAATTGAGCCATGTGTGCCGGAGTCCTACCAGAATCCTCATCATCCTCTTGTGAGCGTTGTGATAGTTGTTGTGATGCATCATAGTCGTCACCTTCCTCCTGGTCTGCTTCTGCTGACCATTCGCGTTGAATTGTGGAAGTCCAACGTGCACCGCTCTGGCCCTCGTCAGTGGTGGCATGAAATTCCTGCTCCAACTCCAGCTGTTCCTCCTCCTCTTCTTCGTCATAGCTGCTGGGGCCAGCGTTCCCTGAGGCGGATGGCCTGATGTTGGTACCATCACGCTGATCGTTTTCTCCTTCAGATTCCCCCAGTTGCATCATGACAGCTGTTTCCTTGATTTTTAACATCGACCTCTTCAGTAAACACAGCAGTGGTATGGTAATGCTGACTGAAGAGTTGTCACTGCTCACAAGCAACGTGGATTGCTCAAAATTTTGGAGGACTTGGCAGAGGTCCAACATGTTGGCCCAATCGGATCCACAGAAGCTTGGCAGCTGGCCGGATGCGCCTCGGTACTGCGCCATCATGTACTGAACCACTGCACTCTTCTGCTCGCAAAAGCGGGCTAGCATGTGCAGCGTAGAATTCCAGCGCGTAGGGACATCACACAGCAAGCGATGGTGGGGGAGATTGAAGCGCTCCTGCATCTTGGCGAGTGCCCCCGAAGCAGTACTGGAATTTCTACAATGTTTGGCCACTCGACGCACCTTCAACAGAAGATCGGCCACGCCTGGGTATGTCCTCAGGAACCGCTGAACTACTAGGTTCATCACGTGCGCCAGGCAAGGGATGTGTGTCAGCTTAGCCAACCTTAAAGCGCGAATGAGATTACTCCCATTATCACACACAACCATGCCCGGTTTCAGGTCCAGCGGTGCCAGCCACAAATCCGTCTGTTCCTTTATTCCCCTCCAAATTTCCTCCCCTGTGTGCTGCTTATCCCCAAGGCAGATTAGCTTCAGCAACGCTTGCTGACGCATGCCAACAGCTGTGCTGCACTGCTTCCACGATCCTACTGCTGCTGGGTTAGCGTTTCCGGATGAGGTACAGCTTTGAGATGCGTTGGAGGAGAAGGAGTCAGAGAGGTAGGTGCTGCTGTTGTTATCCAGTGGGAGGGACGGCGGTGCAGCTGTTTTGTGGCGTGGGCAACACCCGTGCCGAAGCAGGTGAGGAATCGCTGCCAGGCTCCACAAGGTTCACCCAGTGCGCGGTAAGGGAGATGTATCGACCCTGGCCGAACGCACTCGTCCAGGTGTCAGTGGTGAGGTGAACCTTGCAGGCAACGGCATTCTTCAAGCTTCGGGTTATTTTGCTGACCACGTGCTCATGCAACTCAGGCACTGCAGAGCGCGCAAAGTGGTAGCGGCTGGGAACCACGTAACGTGGGATGGCCACTGACATCATGCCCTTGAAGCTGTTTGTCTCCACCACTCGATATGGCAGCATTTCGCAGGCCAGAAGCTTGGCTATGCTGGCTGTTACTGCCATGGCCCGGGGGTCATTTGCTGGCAATTTCCTCTTGCGCTCAAACATCTCCGACACAGACAACTGAACCGTAGCGCTGCACACGGAAGGGCTGTTGGTTGTTGTGTTTGATGAACACTGGGAGACCTCAAGAGCACTACTCCGGAAAGTGACAGTGTCAGCGTCGTCTGATGTTTGTGAATGTTGTAAACCACGCAATGGCTGGGCTACTGCTGCTGCTGAGGCGGGTCTGGTGGTGAGTCTGGTGAACCCAAGGGAGGCAGTGTTGTTGCTGGTACCCTGTCCTGACGCGTTTGCCCACAGAGTGGGATGTTTGGATAGCATGTGACGGCTCATGCTGGTGGTGGAGAGGTTGTTAATACTTTTCCCCCTGCTCAGGCGGGTCTTGCACACCTTGCAAATCGCCATGGTAACATCCTCAGTGCAGTCTTCAAAGAAAGCCCAGACTTTGGAGCACCTGCCTCCTTGCTGGCGATTTCTGTTTGCTCCTCTTTTGCCTCTCACTTGAACTTCCACGCTTGTGGTGCCTGAAATTGCGATGTTCTCGTTCACAAACAAAATCTGGGTCTCTGTCCACATTGTCCATACCCTCCTCTTCCATCTCCTCAAACTCGTCATATGTCATTGTGGGCCGCCGCCGTGGAGTAGAGCTCCCCACAACAACCTCTGCGCAGCACACTCCAACGTCGTCTTCCAGATCTTGTCGGCCGACCTCCTGCAATTGCAACCCCTCCTGCCCAAATTGCTCTGGGATTTGGGTTTCCGAGTCCTCCTCGGACTCGCCTTGTATTTCAGTGCGCGGTGCATTTCCCACAGTTAACGGTTGTGAATCCAGGCACAACATTTCTGGCTGTTCCTCCATTGACCTTTGAAAGGTGGAAGTTTGTTGGGCTGGGAATAGCTCCTGCGAATACCCCATTGTGTCCTGAGGTAATTCATCGGACTGGTTATCTGGCAGTTGTGTGCGTGGTGTCGCTGCCGGTTGTGTCAGCTTTGTGCCCACTGGCTCCTTGTAACTGGCTGAGGACTCGGACCTCGTGCGTGATGTGCTGGTGCTGCTTAACCCACTACTGGACGCTTGAGAGGTCATCCAAGTAATTATCTGGTCCTGTTCTTTTGGATTTGTGAGGGTTGTTGTCCTGGACAACATGGGCGGTATTGAGTGGGTTTTCTTGGGTGCTCCCCTGTGGCCTGTACGTGAACCGTCAGGGGAAACACCTCTTCCCTTGCCCCTCCCTCTTTCACCGGATTTCTTCCTCATTTCACTTATCCTTACAGTACACGCTGACTGGCAGCAGTACAGTGGCAGTACAGAAATGCTATACAGTACCACTATTCCCAGCAGCGACACAGAGCACAATGCTATACAGTGACGGGTGAGCGGTGTACCACTATTCCCAGCAGCGACACAGAGCACAATGCTATACAGTGGCGGGTGAGCGGTGTACTACTATTCCCAGCAGACACAGAACAGTAAACAGAATGCTATATAGTGTGGCTGAGCGAGCGGTGTACCACTATTCCCAGCAGACACAGAACAGTAAACAGAATGCTATATAGTGTGGCTGAGCGAGCGATGTACCACTATTCCCAGCAGACACAGAACAGTAAACAGAATGCTATATAGTGTGGCTGAGCGAGCGGTGTACCACTATTCCCAGCAGACACAGAACAGTGAACAGAATGCTATATAATGTGGCTGAGCGAGGTACACAGAGTGGCAGTAAACAGAATGCTATATAGTGTGGCTGAGCGAGTGGTGTACCACTATTCCCAGCAGACACAGAACAGTAAACAGAATGCTATATAGTGTGGCTGAGCGAGCGGTGTACCACTATTCCCAGCAGACACAGAACAGTGAACAGAATGCTATATAATGTGGCTGAGCGAGGTACACAGAGTGGCAGTAAACAGAATGCTATATAGTGTGGCTGAGCGAGCGGTGTACTACTATTCCCAGCAGACACAGAACAGTAAACAGAATGCTATATAGTGTGGCTGAGCGAGCGGTGTACCACTATTCCCAGCAGACACAGAACAGTAAACAGAATGCTATAAAGTGTGGCTGAGCGAGCGGTGTACCACTATTCCCAGCAGACACAGAAGAGTAAACAGAATGCTATATAGTGTGGCTGAGCGAGCGGTGTACCACTATTCCCAGCAGACACAGAACAGTGAACAGAATGCTATATAATGTGGCTGAGCGAGGTACACAGAGTGGCAGTAAACAGAATGCTATATAGTGTGGCTGAGCGAGCGGTGTACTACTATTCCCAGCAGACACAGAACAGTAAACAGAATGCTATATAGTGTGACTGAGCGAGCGGTGTACCACTATTCCCAGCAGACACAGAACAGTAAACAGAATGCTATATAGTGTGGCTGAGCGAGCGGTGTACCACTATTCCCAGCAGACACAGAACAGTAAACAGAATGCTATATAGTGTGGCTGAGCGAGCGGTGTACCACTATTCCCAGCAGACACAGAACAGTGAACAGAATGCTATATAATGTGGCTGAGCGAGGTACACAGAGTGGCAGTAAACAGAATGCTATATAGTGTGGCTGAGCGAGCGGTGTACTACTGTTCCCAGCAGCGACACAATGACAGGGGGGACCCTGGCTAGCGTGGCTGGAGCGCGAACTACCCTGCCTGCCTACCCAAAGCTAAACCCACAGACAAATGGCGGAGATATGACGTGGTTCGGGTATTTATTTACCCGAACCACGTGACAGTTCGGCCAATCAGAGCGCGTTCGGGTCCGAACCACGTGACCCGTTCGGCCAATCACAGCGCTAGCCGAACGTTCGGGGAACGTTCGGCCATGCGCTCTTAGTTCGGCCATGTGGCCGAACGGTTTGGCCGAGCACCGTCAGGTGTTCGGCCGAACTCGAACATCACCCGAACAGGGTGATGTTCTGCAGAACCCGAACAGTGGCGAACACTGTTCGCCCAACACTAGGCAGTAGCGGCCATGCAAGTCACAGACAGGGCAGCCATGGTAGCATGGGAGGCCTCTACTGTGGGCGAGGCCCCAATCGGCCGCTTGGTTGGTTTGCTTGGACCAAGAAACATCACTGCACCTTGCAAAACTTTTACATTGCTTAGGGGAAAAACTGAAAATGTGTGTAACCACACAAGCTGATGCTTTGATTGTGAATTCAGATTTTGTGAAATAATAGATGGTGGTTGGAGAGCAATCCATATACAGTATATCCTCGAATATAAGTCGACCCCATGTATAAGTCGACACCAATATTTGACCCTCAACTTGGGATTGTGGCTGCACTTGGGAATGGGGACTAGAAGATGTTAATGACTGCACTGCATATGGTATTTCAACCATTAACTCCTCCAGGCCCCAGAGAGAAGCAATTATTTACTCCCCTTCCTGCAGCCCAGTATTTTCCACCTGCTCTTTTCCCTGTTAATTGTTGTGGCCAGGACTTTTAGACCTGTGTTTTCTTGGAATTTACTTTATCAAGAAAGTGTCACTTATATTGCTGCAAATGGGAATGCCACTAATAGTACACACATTACTCAGTGTGCTCAGCGTTGTTTGTAACTCATGTATAAGTCGACCCCTATACTTTATTTAGTGAATCTGGGCTAAATTTCTAGACTTATAGTCGAGTATATACAGTACTTCTTGTCTGTACATGGACCAATATGGTTGAAAAGGTCTCAACTTAAACCTTGGTTTAAAGGATATTTAAGGCGAGAAATAAATCTTAGGGTACATTTCCTGGGGATTCTTCCAGCCCCTAGAGGTCACATGTGTCCTTCTCCACAGCTCTGGCCTTCTCCTATTCCTGCTGGAAGGCTCTACAGTATTGCCCACCCCCGATAGGTTGGCATCTTCTGCACAAGCGCGGGTGTGAGCCTCCATCATCGTGAGCATACTGTGCCATTGCACTCTTGGTGCTGTGGGCGTGCTCATGCTTAAGACGCCAACCCATCAGGGGTTGATGTTACTGCAGAGGCTGCCAGCGGGACTGGGAGAAGATGGAGCCGTGGCGAGGGACACACATGAACTCTAGGGGCTGGAAGGAGCTCCAGGCAAGTAAAGCTAACGTTTATTTTCTGCCTCGTTATCCTTTAGGGACCTTTTACACCAGCGCGTTTGCGCTGGCTGAATCGCAAAACCGCAAACCGCTAGCGATTTTACAATCGCTACGGTTTGCTTTTTAACATAGGAATCGCGGTAGGTCATTTCCACTACCGCGATTCGCTTTTGTCGGGAACGCGAACGCGCGGCGGAGCGATAATTGCCGCGATTTTGCTATGCAGTGCATAGCATAGCAAAATCGCGGCCGCAAACGTCGGGGGAATCGCCGGTTTTGCGATTCAGCAATCGCTAGCGTTCAGCGTGAACGCTAGCGATTGCAGGTGGAAAAGGGCCCTTAAAGGGTGCTTGAAGTGGCATGTAACATTATGAGATAAACATGTTTCTTTACTGTCCCAATCCTACTTAGAATTAAGCTGGCCATACATTTATAGATTTCCACCCAATGTTCCAAAACAATTGACTCCTTTCTGGAAAGAATCAATTCAGAAGGAATAGATTCCTACCACACACTGCACATCAATTTCCAATAGATTCCAGGGGGACTCTACTGAAAATCATTCAAACCACAGATTTGTCCTGTTCAATGTAATGCAAAGCTATGGGCCATCAATGTATCAATGCTCTCACCCCTCTCCCGATCAACTTATATTTTACACCCTGTCCTGTTCAGGTTTGCTTTGAGGTCCACATGGTAATTTATCAGTCTGTGCAGCCACAGAATATGTAAACACAGGCGCAGAGAGGCGTACCATTGTAGGTTAACCCATTCAGGTTCTGTCGTTTTCACGTGAGAAATGTTCACCTCCCATTCATTGGCCTATAACTTTATCACTACTTATCACAATGCACTGATCTATATCTTGTTTTTTCCGCCACCAATTAGGCTTTCTTTGGGGGGTACATTTTGCTAAGAGCCACTTTACTGTAAATGCATTTTAACAGGAAGAATAAGAAAAAACGGAAAAAATTCATTATTTCTCAGTTTTCAGCCATTATAGTTTTAAAATAATACATGCCTCCATAATTAAAACTCACGTATTGTATTTGCCCATATGTCCCGGTTATTACACCATTAAAATTATGTCCCTATCACAATGTATGGCGACAATATTTTATTTGGAAATAAAGGTGCATTTTTTCCGTTTTGCATATATCACTATTTACAAGTTTAAAATAAAAAAAAATATAGAAATATTTCATCTTTACATTGATATTTAAAAAGTTTAGACCCTTAGGTAAATATTTACATGGTTTTTTTTAATTTTATTGTAATGGTTTTGTTTTTTTATAGTAAACATTTTATTTGGGTAGTTTTGGGAGGGTGGGAGGTAAACAATAGATTTATAATGTAAATGTGTGTTAATTTTTTTTTTTTTTTTTTACAGGTGTAGTATTACTTTTTGGCCACAAGATGGCGGCCATGAGTTTGTTTACATGACGTCACTCTAAGCGTAACATACGCTTACAGTGACGCATCGGGAAGGGAACGGCCAGAAAAGGTGCAGCTTCCGAGAGAAGCTGTCGCTTTTTCAGCGGGGGAGAGGAATCAATAATCGGGCACCATAGCCCGATACATTGATTCCCGGGAGTGCGCGTGCACGCGCGGGATCGGCCGCGGGAGCACGCGGGAGCGCGCGGTAGCGCATGGTTCCTGGACGTAGAAACTACATCCAGGAACCAAAATAGGTTAAATAGTAAAGTACAGTTGAAGATAAATGGTACTATGCATCACAGGAACCCAGAAGGATATGGCAGTTGATGAATTCTCCCACTTAATATCCTGCATGGTACTCCTTCAATTTGGATGCACATTACTTACATTACCTTCATCAGAAAGGAGTAGATTAAATATATGAAGCCAGTGGCGTAGCTAAGGAGCTATGGGCCCTGATGCAAGTTTTACAATGGGGTCCCCCAAACACTCTATACATAACAATTGATACGGCGCACCAAAACCTGCCAATGGCAAGTACAGTGTCAGAGGTGCAAGAAGAGGATGGGGAACAGTTTCTTAATGATTACCACTATTCAAAGCATCTATAGAAGTGATTATTACAAGTGCAGGACCAATAGAGGGCTAATACTGAAGTTGAGGGAGGGCCCTTCGGGCCCCTTTGGCCCAAGGGCCCCGATGCGGTCGCAACCTCTGCAACCCCTATTGCTTCACCAATGTATGAAGCTCTATCAGCCTAATTACTCAATGCAAAAGAAGGACAAAAGTACTTTGGGCAGTTGTGCTTAATCAGCAAACAGTTTGCCATTGCCACAATATAGACACAACAGAGTCTAGAGTATCATTGTGTAAACAGACACATCCTCCAGAAACTAGTCACAGTGACATCAAAAGCTACACAGTCTCTGGTTGTCAGTTAAAGAGACAGAAATGATTCAAGACCAGATAAGAATTTCAATACACAATCTCACACAAATCGGGCTGCAGGCAGCGTTAGTAAAGCTATGTGCTCTTCAACCAAAGGAAATAAAATAATCCATTTATTAAAAAATAAATCAATTAGGATAAATGCAATCAAGGTCAAGCACACGTAAGAATAATTCAAACAAACTTAGGCCTCATTCACACCTAAAATCAAAAACACAAATGTTTTGTGTTTTTGTGCGCTTTTTTTCCCCCCTCCCGGTGCTCCACTGTATGCTGCATTTCTGGTAAAAGCACTTTTCTGAGCACTTTTCCAGAGCGGTTTTGTAATTCACTCCCGGACGCAAGTCAGGAAATGAACTCTTTTACCCGGAAAATAATAAATACAATGTATTTATTCTTAAACATGTTCACACAATCACTGCACAAAGCAATTTTGTGAGCATTTCACGTTTTTCCTATACCTTCCATTGAGGAAATATTGCTTCAAAAATGGTACAGGCACCACGTTTTTAGGGCGATTTTGAAAATCGCCTGCGCTTGAAAAAAGGGCAAAAATGCCCTTAGTGTGAACGAGCCCTTACTGAATATAATTAATGGTTCTAGCATTAATCCTGGCAGTGCAGGTAATAACGATGATAGTCGCTGCACAACCCATTAGGAATGCTCATCTGGATTTCCGATCGGAAATCGGATTTCTGCAGAAATACCGCATGACTGCAGCTCAGTAATTTTATCCCAATTACAGAACTCGGAAGCATTCATCCAAGTAATTCAGTGGAAAAGAGGCAAGTATGCAAAAATATCATATTTTTTGCTGAATAAAAAAAAAATCAATAAAACAGGTCTCTTACTTGTGGCTTGACCCAAGAAACACTTTAGAGTCTCTGAAAGGTTTGTTTATGGCCAACTGCCATTACCACTTGACCACTGAGGGTTTTTACCCCTTTAGGACCAGAGCTCTCTGTTGTTTGTTTGTTTTTATAAATATTTATTTCAGCAAAACCACCGTCTATTCGCTTAGTACAGCGCTGCGATCTGCAGCAGCGCTGTACTGGGGACAGCCGGTTGCCATGGCTGTCCCCCTGAGTGACAAGGCAGTGATCTGTTGTCATAGGCTGAAACCTATGACAGCCAATCGCATTGATTGGCTGCCGGGGGAGGGAGGGACTACTATATAAATAAAAAAATACAAATTTTTATTGTAAAAATAAAACAAAAAATATTTTAAAAAATAAATAAACCTTGGGAGTTCGATCATACCCCACCAACAGAGAGCTCTGTTGGTGGGGAGTCACTTGTGTGTGGACATGTACAGCCCTGCAGTGAGCCCTTAAAGCTGCAGTGGCCAATTTAGTGAAAAGTAGCCTGGTCTTTAGGGGGGTTTAACACTGCGGTCCTCAAGTGGTTAAAGTGGGCCTGAACTCTTGCACAGGACACAAGGAAAACATAACAGAAATGCACCCTGTATGTATTTAACCACTTGAGGGCCGTAAGCTTACATCCCCCCCCCCCGCCCCCACCGTAGTGACCAGGCTATTTTTTTTACAATTTAGGCCCCGCAGCTTTAAGGCCTTGCTGCAGAGCCATACAACTCAGCACACAAGTGGCCGTCCCACCATTTTCTGCCCACCAACAAAACTTTCTGTTGGTGGGCTCTGATCCCTGCCACCCTTTTCATTTATTTTTATTTATTTGGTTTTTTTTAATGAAGTTCACATTTTTTTTTATTTTATAACCTCCCTCCCCCTGCCAGCCAATCACCGTGATCAGCTGTCATAGGCATATCATCCTTTGACAGCCAATCGCTCTTGTGCCTCCCAGGGGGACAGACAGAGATCGCAGTGCTGTACAGTGTAAATAGACAGTGGTTTCACTGTCTAACAGTCTCCTAGCGGCGACCCTTGGCAGAGGAAGTCTTTAGTGGCTGCCTCACCCGAGTTTTATCTGGCTTGTGTTAGAAATAAAGGTGCATTTTTTTCAGTTTTGCGTCCATCCCTAATTACAAGCCCATAGTGTAATGAACTGTGTCAGCACGCAGAGAGAATCTGATTATTGGTGATCTGCAGTATCACCAAGAATGCAGATATATACCCAATTATTGCTGATCTTCAGTATCACCGATAATCAGATATATTGCTAACCTCTGGACACCTATAGATATGTGAGCGTTTGGTGTAACAGTAACACTTTGAGTGAGAACCACTAGAGGAACTGGAGGTCGGAAGATGAAGGGAATTCACCCCGGACTGTGGGTGAATCCCTATAAGCCCAAAGGCTCCCTAGGAGAGGACTAGGTTGCAGGAAGCCCTGCTGCTAAATGAACCAACTTGCCCTACTGGATGAGAAATCCTGGCTCTCTACACCCTAGTGGCGGACCAAAGTAATAAAGATACACAGTGCTGGTCTTGGGTGTGAGGAAAGTAGTTACAGCACCCTAGAACTAGCATACATGACATAACATTGAGACAGTTTCCTAAGCTTGGGTGTGAGGTCTGTAGTCACAACACCCTGGAACTAGTCTGTAGCATAACATAGCATTGAGACAGTTTCCTAAGCTTGGGTGTGAGGTCCGTAGTCACAACACCCTGGAACTAGTCTATAGCATAACATAGCATTGAGACAGTTTCCTAAGCTTGGGTGTGAGGTCCGTAGTCACAACACCCTGGAACTAGTCTATAGCATAACATAGCATGACAAGCGAGAGAAATCTAGCTCAGTGTGATTTCCCAGGTCCGTCCTGGTTCCAACACACTGTAGGATCTGACTGAGGTCTGTGTGCTAACACATTAAGCATTTGCAACCGCCCAGTCCCTTCCAGCCAAGCCGCATACATCCTAGGATCAGCTGACCAAGGGAGTCAGCTGATCCCTCTCTGTTTCCTATAAAGATTCTGCCTCTCCGCGCGCGCGTGTATTCCTCAGCCTATGTGCACAGGAAGGCTGCATTAGATCAGACACATGTCGCCACGCGTAAACCGCCGGACTAGACGCGGAAACAGCCGCCACCCCGTCAGAGCACGCGGCGGCTATTCCGCTATCCTTCACACATAGTTTATAAAGTAACAGTGTTATACCCTCTTGACATAAATATTTAAAAAGTTCAGTCCCTACTCCCTAAGGTAACTATTTTTTAATTACAAAAAAAAAAATTGGGGAGTGTGGGAGGTAAGGAGTTAATTGTGTGTGTAAAACTAATTTATTTGTATGTGAAAAATGCTTTAGGGTGTAGTTTTACTATTTGGCCACAAGATGGCCACAGTAACATTTTGTTTATGCGACCTGCAAGCGTCCGGAAGGATGCTTGCAGGAAGTACAAAGAGGCTGGGAACTTTTTTTTTCACAATGATCGCGCTGCTTATCGGACAAGGAGCGGATCATTGCAGGGCTTAGATCAACGAACGGGAATGGATTTTCCCGTTCATTGATCTCCGGGCGAGCAGGTGGCGGCGTGTTTACGAGCAGGAGTGCGTGCTAGAGCGAGCGGGACCACGGGCAGCGGCGGGAGCGCGGAAAGTGCGGATTTCTCCGTCCCTGGTGGTGAAAGGATGGAAAAAGGTATGGAGAAATGCGTACGCGTGGGGGTAAAGTGGTTAAATAATTCATCTGGTACATATACTGTATATGACTGAAATTGTGGTGAAACCCCTCCCACAGTGTGATGTCAGGACAGTTTCCTGTCTGCGAACCTCATTACATTGTGGGAAATAATGGCTGTTTCCAACTGTGAAGCAACCAGTATCTCCATCTGAGATAGAACTCTCAGAAACAAACATTCTGCAGAGATCCCCTGGCCGGACTAAAGATGTCACCACCAGTGCTAAATTTCTGAATGTAAATCAAAGATAAGAAAGATTTTACAATGGACAATCACTGACTAAATAATCTATAAAGAAATATTGAAAAAAAAATAGTAATTTTATTCATTGGGTTATTTTTTTTTTTTTACTGAAGTTCCTCTTTAAGACTAAAGAAGGACTTTAGATTATTAATATGACAGTAATTAAATTGTCATCTTTCCTGTGGGACAGTCAATTAAAAAGGTTCTGAACATACTCTGCAAAGCACTGTAAAAAATGTCAGCAAATGTACAGTATAATAACAATAATAATACTAATAACAACAAGAAAAATAGCATACCTTTTCTACCTTTTGTTCTACTAAGGTTAAAAAGTCTTGAAGTTCGGAGCCATCTTTAATCTTACAATTATGATGATTCAAAGAATGAAACTTCACTACTATGGTACCAGTATGCTGTTTAGGGTACGCTAACTTCAAAATTCTTGTTTTGCTGTTAAAAATGCTATACTTACTTAACAGGGTTCACTTTTTAGGGTTAAGGACTCTGCATATCTAAATGGAACCTTGGATAAGGAATGTGTGTGTTTTACCCATTTTTTGAGTTCTTTCTTTATAGACATTCCCTTTAATAGCTGCCCAGCAGTAGGGAATAGGGATGAGCAGGCATAGTTCTCAAAATCAATTTTGTGGCAAAACTGCTTTTTTTGTCAGAGAACATTTTTGAGAAAATGAACTACAATTTTGCCATGTAGTGTATTTTCATCAAACTGCACCTGATATACAGGAATGGCCCACTTCCTTTTAATTTGAGCCATTTCAAGTGACTTTGCAGGCTATGCAAGCACACTGGGCCAGCCACAGGAACCATCCAATAAATACACAGCAATATAAGGCACAGAGTACTATTTTGGAGGTCAAAAGAAGAAGAATTTGAGAAAGAAAGAAAAAAAGAGTCTTAAATTGTTTATCGGCAAAGCAGGAAAGGTGTGATTTACAGGGTTGTGTTGCTGTTGTTAGGTTCTTTTTCATCCATTTCTTTATCTCTTTGATTTGATTTCTTTCTTTTTCTTTCTTGCATTAAATTGAAATGTTTTTTTTTAGTTTTTGTTTCTTTTGTGTAAAGTTATTATCAGGTTTTGCTTTCTCCTTATCCTCCATTGCATATATTTACACTTGAATAAAATGTCTTTTCAACTCCCAGTATGTAACAATACTCATACGTTTACTCAAGCTCACTGAAGTTTTCTTGTATAGGTGTTGGCACCATTATACATGATAGATGCTGAAAAGGTATATTGTTGATTAGATAAGAGAATACTGCCTGAGAGAAAACTAAAGTTTATTGAATCAGGACCATTTGGTTTCTAAAATAGGGTTTACAGTAAGTATTGATGTCTCAACTTGCAGTTAACTTAAATGCTTAGCAGGTCCCCCCACCCCCCTGTTTTTTTAAGAATGGGTACAGTATAGTTGTAAGCAGCTTACCTAAGTTTTAGAGGCAATTCCCATCATAAAAAACATCATAAATATGTTTTCCCCATAACCATGGCTGGCACTTCCATTAAGGCAAGGGGTCAATTTCCCCAGGGCCCTTGAGAGCTGCTGGGCCCCTGAACTGCTAGACTCCTGACCTCCCCCTTAATGCTTATGTGCTTTCTAGGGCCCCTGCAAGATAGCAGCAATGTATCTCACTTGTCCCAGCGGCTGGTGCTGTTTGTTTGTCCTCCCTGTCTTCATCCCATTGCTTTCCTCTTGTGACCGGCACATGTTATTACGCTTACACAAAACATGCGCCGGGTCACAAGAGGAAAGCAAGGGGAAGAATACAGGGAGCAGCGCGCCGGCCACTAGGACAGGTGAGATACAATGCTGCTATTTTGCAGGCTCTCCGAGAAGCACTGAGGAGTTGAGGGGGAGATCAGGAGGCAACAGTCAGCTCAGAGGCCCTGGGGACTGAATCTAGTGGGGGGGGGGGGGGGGGCAGGTTACCTTTGCCTCTGGGCCCTGTCGGACGTTGAACTGGCCCTGCTCATAACACCATTTTTTTACACTGATGTTTTTATGTTTTGTCACACAGTATAGTTTACAAAACCTTCCCTAATTGCAAGACATCGTTTCAAGAAAACTGAATACCTGAACAACATTTGGGGAAGTATTTCTAAATGTGGCAGTCAGCTGATTAACAGAAAAAAATCCTTCCCCGGGGAATAAGTATAGGAGTACATTATTGTCCCTTACCCATTTCCACACATAGTTAGAAGCAAAGAGACTGAACCCTGGCACCTTAAAACAAATCACTCATAGATATAACCCACCCTAATCCATAAAAGACTCCTTCTCCTCCCTAGCTCCTTTCTGACAACCATTTGTGCCACCACCACACACCACCACAACACTGAAGTCAACCAGGGTCCCTTCATAAGAATCTCAGAGTCTTGAGTCCTTTGATCCAGGGCCCTTGAAGACAAAAATGATTACGAAAGCTCTTAAGACTTGGAATACATTGTAGGACATTAAAATGTATTGGTATATATATATATATATATATATATACATATATATATATATATATATATATATATAGTGTATTTTTAATTATGTGTAGAAATAAGTAAAAGGTACAAGTGTACGCCTATACTTCTTTCCCCGGAAGAGTGCACATATTTGTGGACCCCCTTCTGCAAAAGAGGATTATACAATAAATCTCCAGTTCTTTTGGGCTTAAAGCAGCGGTGTCCAAATGTTTTAGGCCAAGGGCCATACAGCCTTTCTTTCTTGTGCTAGGGGACCAAACTAGTGAAATTAAACAGAATTTTTGCTCATTGCCTTAGGTGCACTATGTGTGTGACATTTTTTTTGATAAAACATTTCCACTGGAAATAACCTATATACTGTGTGCAGCTATCACAGTTCTAGCTGCTAATCAGTGGCTGTTACTGCTGCTGGCCTCTGCGTGTGGTACCTCAGCGACATCCTGCAAGCCACATGGAATTAACAGCTGTACATAGCTTTGAGGCTACCAGAAATGGCTTAGTGGGCCACATTTGGCCCCTGGGCCAGACTTTGGACATGTCTAAAGCAGAACTGTAAATTTCCTGAAACAAACTGTTTCACTTACCTGGGGCTTCCCAAGCCCCCAGCATCTGTCCTATCCCACGCCGGTCCTGCACAATCTTCTGTTCTCCCGCCGTGGTGCAGCTTCGTTACCATCAACTTATAAGTTGACGGCAACTGCGCCTGCGCGGCCCGGGCTACATCAAGATTTCTTCGCGTTCTAGCTCGCAATAGCGTCCTGCGCAATGAGCAGGACGCTATAGCGGGCGGGAACGCAAACAAAGCTACACGTAGCCGGGGTCGGGCAGGCACAGTTCCCGTAAGTCGACGGTAATGAAGCTGCACCACGACGGGAGAATGGAAGATCGTGCAGGACCGGCGCCGGACAGGACGGCTGGTGGGGGCTTGGGAAGCCCAAGGTAAGTGAAACAGTCTGTTTCAGGGAATTTGCAGTTCTGCTGTAAAGCTACATTATACTTTTTTTTCCCTGAAAGAGAGGGCAGCTATTTAGGGACCCTCTTATGGAAAAAAAAGTATAAAATATGCAGGACTCAGTGGCTTAGGCTGGCAATACATTTATAGATTTCCACCCAATATTCCAAAATGATTGTTTTCTTTCTGAAAAGAATTGATTCAAAAGGAATTGTTTCCTACCATACACTGCAAATCAGTTTCACGTCAATTTCCAATAGTTTATAGCAGGGAATCTATTGAAAATCTATCAAACAGCAGAGTTGCACTGTTCGATGCAGTGCAAAGCTATAGGCCATTGATCTGCCAATGCTCTTTCCCTACCCCCCAATTGTTTTTAATTTTCCATCCTATCCAATCGATTCTTTCATTTCGATTTCTATTTAAAATGGATCAAAAAATGATCGATTTGACATTTTGGGAATCAATTCCCAGCAGATGAATTGAATCTGCAAGAAAATTGATGAGTATATGGCAACCTTTAGAGTTCTTTGTCACCTTTTGCTTGAGGAAATTGTATAGATATCTAACCTCTCCACAGTCAAGGTGTATTGTTAATTTTTGCCAGATCCATTTCCAATTCACCACAAGTATTAAAGATTGGAGTATTGGCTTTAACGATCGGCCATACACTATTAATATTTTTATATGCATGGACTAATGAGAGCAAGTAAAGAAAAGTGTTTCTTTCTCAATAAACAAGCCATACAAATTCTTTTGCGTACCTCTGGGTATACAACTCTGCGCCGGGACATGAGAAAAAACAATAGCAGAGCAGATCAGTGCAGATAATCTTTTGTTGCTTTCCTCCACAGCATGGGAAATCTGGCCAAATGAGACCTTTGAGACACAAAGCCTTGTGAACAGATACGGAACACGTGAAAATAAATACAATGCAATCTAAAATCAGCCCAAGATTAATTGTCTGATTCTAAAATAGGTAATCAGAACAAGGTGGGGGTCCTCTGGCATGAAATTTAATCAACAAGATGTTTACATATGTATGTATGTATGTTCACAGGCAGGAACAATGCAATCAGTGAAGAGTCAGCTCTGCAAAGCATCAGGGCGAAGGCTCCGGTCCCTCCACATAAAAATAGGCATCTAAGACAGAAGTGTAGTAGAATCTGAATATTAAGGACTTTCTAGCTGGATTTCCATTTTAAAAAGGTCATGCTGTTTGTATTTGGAACAATTAAATACAGAATCATTACATCCCCCACTGCTGCATACTGAAATCTTAATATTCTGATAGCTAATATAAAAAGTAGAAGCAGAGCAGTTTAGTGGGCAATGAAAATGGTTTAAGCCCAGGAGAGGTCTGCTTGTCTGTGCCTGCAAGGAAGAACATTCAAATAATTTAAATAATGTGTTCTATAGCGCAGGGGAGATTTAATCAGAAATACAGTATATCTATGTCTCTCTGCACTGTAACTTTCTACCTCAGTGACCCATACTTGGCTCAATGGATATTAGCATGAATGAACTAACTGTTTCTGCTTGGTGATGACATATTACCAATGTCTGAGATTCTCTGATGCAATACATAAAGTTAGGGCCAAGATTATTCTAGTGTCAGAGTCAAATTTAACCCATTAACAACTTCAATAGAGGTATCTTTTTAAAGATAAATGCACGGCTTTTGAGCTGTAAATTCTTGGAATGCTTGAATTACTCTTTACTAGCAGAAAATATAGAAACTGAAAGCAGAATTCCTCTTGGCATGCTGCTTGCTGTTTGAATTCCTGCTGGTGTCACAGTATGGACTTTACATGAACTTCCGCTGTCCACCAGCAGAGGTCTCACCTCATGTCTTGAACTCTGTGAACAGTCACCTGACCATTGTGCAGTATTTAAGGCTGCCTCTAGCAGAAGAACATTGCTAGATCATTTTGTGCTGTAGGCCTTGTGCTCTGGTCACCCGTGTTTGCTCCTAGCTCCTTGCCTCCTGTATTTGTATTGATCTCCCGGTATTGACCTCTTGCTTTGTCTGACTATTCTCTTGCCCACTGTCTGTATACTTCTGATATTCTGATCATTGATCCTGGCCTGTATGACTATTCTCCTGTGTGCTGATTCTGCTGATACGTGTCTGTATATATTATACAGGTGGTAGCCTTTTTTCCTTGAGGGGGGATTGCCTGCGTTACTGATGTTGAGGCACTTACTGGATATACACTGTGTACCATAAGCATAGCAATTTTACCATTATGCAGATTGTGCAGCATGCCTTGCACAATTACATCACCTACTTTACTCAGGTAATGCAAGCATTGCTAGGGTTATGTGCACTATGCTGCATGCATAGCACTTATTACTTAAACAGTGCCAAGGTAATGAGATGAGGGTTGTGCTAATTGCGCCATGTGCAATAAATAGTCAGTGTAAAATAGCTATTCACTTCTATTTTCTTCTTTATGATCTGATATCAAATGCCCACAAAAGCTACAAATCTTTGCCACCAAAGAGCATAAGATTTATTGTAAAAATTAGGCTAGATTTGCTGGATTGCTTATGATGTATACTGTTTTCCAGGTTACCCTAGGAAGCTTGGTAAATTAATTAGACCCACAGTGTCTATAATATAGTCATTTTTCACCATTCATGGGAATGACACAAGAAGACTGTTAGGGTGACTGACTAAAAGGATTGCCTATTTCAAACCATCCTGGAGGCAGTTAGGCTAGCCCCTCGGTGTCTGCAGCTAATTCTCATGATGAAGTGCTTGTTTTATTCTCCTGTCCAACCCAAGGCTCTAATTAGATACTGGTGAAACTGATGGCTTCAATGTTGATTAATTTGTGCTGTTTGCATTTTAAGAGGTTGCTACAATTTAATGAATCTGGCTATAGCCTTGCACTAACACAGCTCTCCTCACAAAGTTGGCTGCCAGAGAATGTACAATCACAAGCTAATGCACCTTGTTTTCCATGAATGAGATATTGATTAGGCCCCGCGGAGAGGGTTGAGAACTACTGCTCTAATTGATGAAGATCATGGGAAATTCAATGTTTCCACAGGATAGAGATTAACCGAAGTAGTCTTGCTTGTTTCTCTTTTCATACAGAATGAGGTTGCAATTAAAGTGATTAAATGAGGAATGGATTTTTAAAGCATTGTATGAAAATTACATTTATCTCCATCAGCAAAATACAACAAGCTTCTACGGAACAAGCTTCCTAACATGGCCTGTTGAACAAGGAAAAAAAACGTAATTGCAATTTCAAGGTTAAAGCAACTAATATAGCGCATGTTATTGTCCCATTTCTTAAAAAACGTGAATTTTAATCTACACAGATCCTTCTGTTTTGAGAGGAGTCAAACTACAGCAGTTTCAGATTCTAGTGGTTAAATCCCGCTTGACGTGCCCCCAGACAGGATACTTTGGTTCACCTGACGATCTGAATCAAGAATGCTCACCACTGCACAGGGTCGGTTCAAGTAACAATTGGGCCCTAGGGCAAAATTAGCCTGGGGGCCCCCCAACAGACACCCCCCGTCCAAAAAGCGTCATTAGAGGCCCTGTGTTGCAGCCACATTTTTCTCCTGGGCCCAAGAGCTGGCTGCTGATCCTCGCCCAATCACCTCCCATCTTAACAGACTCTGCAGAGTCCCTGGGGAGCAACAGTTAAGATGGGGGAGGGACACCTTGGGGGCCCCTACAGGCTCTGGGGCCCTGGGGCAATTGCCCATTTTTTCCTATGGTAGCTCCGGCCCTGCCACTGCATTGCAATTGCCAAACAATGGATGTAGACTTAGGGCCTGTACACACTGCACTTGCGCTGTGCTTTTAAAATCACATGCGTTTTTTAATCGCAAGGTCTTTTAAAAAATCGTGAAGACTTGTACACACTGGTGCAACGCAATTTTTCTATTTTCATGAAGGCTTTGCGATTTAAAAACCATTGGCGATTTTAAAAACGCCGCGCAAGTGCAGCAGTGTGTACAGGTCCTTAAAATATAATCAGTCAGCTGAAGATTAGTGTTGCATTTCTATAGAGGTGTCATCTTCAGTTAAAGTGGACCTGAACTCAGAACATTCTCTCTGCTCTAAAAGATATGTAACATCATAATAACCTTTAAACAAAAACATTTCATTGTTACAGCTGATACAAATCTCGCAATGAATCTGCAGTTTGTCTACTTCCTGCTTTCATGGAAGCAGACATATTGTTGAAATCCTGTGTTTACAAATTAGCTCTCTGCCGTGACAGTCAGCTGACACAGCTGAGGGATCAAATTACAACTGGTGTTTAGCCACAAATAAGGGGGAATTAGACAGGCTAAACTCTCTAAATACGTACGGGGATCATTTCTCTCTGTTTTCCTTCAGTCCTGTGCTTGAGTTCAGGTCCATTTTAAATGGAGTTTCTCCATTTACCAAAAACATCAATGCTGTCCTCAAAATATGTTCCATGAAAGGGTGCTGTTTTCATGCAAGAGTGGGGCAAGTATATAACCATATTTGAAGATGGTAGGTCACCAGAATAAGTTTGGCTATTTAACATCTGTAAATATAAACTGCATGTCTGTGAGCTGTTGGCCTGCTGGAATTATGGGTAACCTACTATTGTATCTCTGCCAGTGTTGATGGGATACCCCCGATCACGAATTCAAGTAAATCCGGCCACAGCAGTATCAAAATCTGGATATGCCGTGATCGTGATCCGGATTTGAAACAAAAATTCCAAATTCGACTCGGATTGTACCCGTGATTGCATGTGATAACGGCCATGATCATTGATTTGACTTTAACGTTAATAGCAAAAACCCCCATACATGCTACAATCACCAAAATTGCATGGACTATAAAGGTGAGAAGTGGTTAAAATGTAAAAAAAAAAATTAAAAAGAACTTTTAGTTTTTGAGGAAATCGATTTTAAAGTTTCAACTGAAAAAAGTATTTGTGATTAAAACCTGCCAAAACATGCCGAATTTAGTGGTTTATAGCAAAGTCCGATTACATGCTAGAAACACCAAATTTGCCAGATATGTTAAGAAGAACAGTGGGAACAAGAGGAAAAACAAATTCAAAAAGACCTTATAGTTTTTGCATAATTTATTTTAAAGTTTCAAAGGAAGTTTCAAAGGAAAAAAGTGTACATTTAAATGCAGCGAATACACTAACTGTCGTTTCCCACATTTAAATGTATACTTTTTTCCTTTGAAACTTTAACATCGATTTTCTCAAAAACTATAAGGTCTTTTTGAAAAATGAAATTTGCAAATTTGGGGTTTCTAGCATGTAAGGGAGCTTTGCTATTAACTGCTAAAGTTGATGGGTTTTCAGGTAATAATCACGCTAAATCCATGATCACGAGCCAGATTTGGACCATGATCACGGGTGCATTCGGAACTGAATCCGTGATCAAGAGGCCACAGTCGTATAATGGCCCTAGAAGAGCGCACCTTTTTCATGTTCTAGTATAAAAAACATTTTTCCTTTGTATTTTTAAAATTGATTTTCTCTAAAACTTCAAGGTCTTTTTGAAAAATTCTTCCTCAACATACTTAGCAATTTTGGTCATGATAGCATGTATAGATGTAGCTTACGCTAGCAGGTGCAGAAGAAGATTGCCTTTGACCCCTCTCACCCTGCTTACTCCATCTTCCAGCTCATGCCTTCAGGTGTAAGATATGGGTACGTCACAACAAAAACATCCAGGCACAGGAACGGCTTCTTTCCTCAGGTGGTAGTCATGCTTAATGTAGAACCACACTAGAGCTGCTAGAACTGGCTGGAAAGCATTACAGCACAGAACCAAAAATGAACACTTCTCACCCTCTTTGCTACGACTTTACCTTACTGTCCTTGACTTGCAATCATCTACAATGTGTGTCCTTGTATTGTTTTTGTCTGTGTGTGTTAAGCAACTGCCAAGTCAAATTCCTTGTGCAAACTTATTTGGCCAAATAAAATTGATTCTGATTTTGAAGTATGGGGCTTTGCTATTAACCACTAAAAGTCTGCACAAAATTGCTCAAAATTTTGCATAATTGAAATTACGAATGGATTTTTCAAAATCAATGGAGTTTTCAAATCATATTTACGTACGGCCATAATCGTGACATTTTAAACAAAATTGATTATGATCATCAGTATTAATTATAAATTGCATGTTTGTGGCTGGATTCTATCTTGAGGATTCAGTTATTCCTTAACAAACCAAACATTAGGTAATAGACCAGGCTAATTTTCCCAACTGCATCTTCCACATGGCAGAAAATTTCTAGACCAAGTTTTTCTGTGCCAAAAGAGGTTACTGATGGGATCTGGAGTGGAACAGAAAGCTAGCGTGGATAACAGACCTTGACCTGGAGGCGACTGTTTACCAAAGAACAGTTGAATTTGCATCCACCTACTACTCTGTGACCCAAAAAGGTGATCATTCAGTAAATGATGGCCCTTAGAAAAGCTGTGGTGGATGTATAAGGTAAAAAGACATGGTAAAAGTTTCAGAGCCAGGCTACAGAAAAAGAACACAATATACAATAAAAATCCTGACAACTTTGCTTGCTGTTGTCACTACAGGCAGAAAAGCTATTTTGTGCAATGCTTTAGTGACAGTAACAGGCCAGTGTCCTCTCATATGTGCTATGTTTTCTGTAATTCTGATCTCACATGGTGATATGTCCATCTGCATCAGTGTTTTGCTGACAACACCCCATGCAACCACAAGCGTGGCTTAAATATCTATAGGATATATTCTCAGTAGCCAACAGCCACAGTATGATGACAGATGCTACACGTAAGAACATGCAATGCTACAAACCTCAAATGTCACAAGGATGCTTAACTGCTTGCCAACCGATACACGCCAATTGGCGTGAACGAAGCGGCAGCCCCAGGACTGCTCCACACCGATTGGCGTGAACAGCCTTCTATGGGGCTAGCAGGAGATTGCACGCGCTGATGCGTGTGCATCTCCGCTTGGAACAGTCTCCCGTCGGTGATCGTTAGACTACCCCGTACAACGCTGCGATCTAAGGCAGCACTGTACTGGGGACAGCTGTGTGACACGGCTGTCCCCTCCATAGGCTGGGGAGACGATCACGCTGATTGGCTGGCGGAGAGAGGGAGGGGGCAATATAAAATAAATTTAAAAATAGGAAATTGTATTAAAAAAATAATAAAATAAATATTTATAAAGAAAAAATTAAACAACTGGGGAGCGATCAGACCCCACCAACAGAGAGCTCTGTTGGTGGGGAGAAAAGAGGGGGGATTCACTTGTGTGCTTAGTTCTGTGGCCCTGCAGCTAGGCCTTAAAGCTGCCATGGCCATTTTAGTAAAAAAAAATGTCCTGGTCACTAGGGGGGTTTAACACTGCGGTCCTCAAGTGGTCAAAATGGCCCCAGTGTTTATTTTGGTGAGCTCTGAGGAACCCCATAAGATTCTTCAGAAGACAAAGACATCAATACTGTTGTGGTTTTGCTTGCTTATACCAGGATTGCCACTCTGACCTTTAAATTCATCCCATTCTTGCATGTTCAACATACTCATGTATTTGGGAAGAAGTTGTTTTCCTCACAGTGAATCCGCTGTTCTTTATGATTACTTTCCCCAAACCTTTGAAGAAGTGGCTCAATGGCTACAAAACACATCCACATGGGGCTTATAGTGTCCAATCAGCAACTATCTCAGTTATAGGTATACTGTAGTATTAGGCAGCCTTCACACTTTTTACTGCAATTTAAAGAGACTCCGTAACAAAAATTGCATCCTGTTTTTTATCATCCTACATGTTCCAAAAGCTATTCTAATGTGTTCTGGCTAACTGCAGCACTTTCTACTATCACCATCTCTGTAATAAATCAATGTATCTTTCCCGTGTCAGACTTGTCGGCCTGTGTCTGGAAGGCTGCCAAGTTCTTCAGTGTTGTGGTTCTGCTATGAACTCACCCTTTCTGGCCCCTCTATGCACACTGCCTGTGTGTTATTTAGTTAAGAGAGAAGAGAGAAGCTGCTCTAATCAGCTGGATAAATCGTCCTCTGAGCTGGCTGGGCTTTCACATACTTAGGAATTACAAACAAGGGCAAAGCTGTTTGCAGGAAGAAAAGAGCAGCCTGAAACTTCAGTGCATGGGGGAAAGAAACACACAAATGATCTCTTGAGATTCAAAAGGAATGCTGTATACAGCCTGCTTATGTATGGATGTATTTTCTATGTGTGGACATACTGTACATCAACCTACTTCCTGTTTTGGTGGCCATTTTGTTTGTTTACAAACAAACTTTTTAAAACTGTTTTTAACCACTTTTAATGCGGCGAGGAGCAGCGAAATTGTGACAGAGGGTAATAGGAGATGTCCCCTAACGCACTGGTATGTTTACTTTTGAGCGATTTTAACAATACAGATTCTCTTTAAGTGTTTTTTTGTATTTGTGTAATTCTGTGTTTTGTAATGTTTTGCTTCTGATTCCTCTTCTTAAAGGGAAGGTTCAAGCAAAATAAAAAAATGAGTTTCACTTACCTGGGGCTTCTACCAACCCCATGCAGCCATCCTGTGCCCTCGTAGTCACTCACTGCTGCTCCAGTCCCCCGCTGGCAGCTTGCCGACCTCGGAGGTCGGGGGGCGCATTGCGTACGTTTTTACGCATTCCCGCTAGTGCAGGAACATTAACACATACATTTTTACGTGTTACTGGTTTAATGCGTACATTTTTACGCATTGAACCAGTAATGCGTAAAAATGTATGTGTTAATGTTCCTGCACTAGCGGGAATGCGTAAAAACGTACGCAATGCGGCCCGCCGACCTCCGAGGTCGGCAAGCTGCCAGCGGGGGACTGGAGCAGCAGTGAGTGACTACAAGGGCACAGGATGGCTGCATGGGGCTGGTAGAAGCCCCAGGTAAGTGAAACTCATTTTTTTATTTTGCTTGGACATTCCCTTTAATTTTTTTCATTTTATGTGAATTTCGTTGTACAAATTAAGTTAATTTAGATGAAATTGTATGTACCGTAATTAACTTCACATTCCCATGCCAATTTTGGCATTTGGCATGTAAAAATGTGCTATCTAATTGACTTGTATTATATGTTCATTGCATGTCCAGTGAAGAAAAAAAAACATATGTAGAGGCTGTTATTTTTTTTTTGTAGAAAAATTCCACAACCCAAATCAAATGCGATGCCATTGACTTGCACTGGAGGTGCGCAAAATGCGATTTCACAAAAATGCAAAAGCATGTGAGTTCTGTTATGTGTGAAAGGTGCCTTATACAGGTGGACATGCCACATCATTTTTTATGTAAATGAATTGATATTTATTAGGCATATATGATGGTTTTGTATTCAGAGGTAATGTATTTGCTGGCTTACTTATTTTAACCTATAATTAACAGAAATTGCTTCTATCACTTCGTAAAACTGACCAAAAATTCCAGTTACAATTCTAAATCACCTTTTTAATGTTATTGAATCTAGTTCCCTAGAGTGCAGTTGTATTTTGTTTTGTTTTTTTACTAGTGATGAGCGAAAAATGCTGATAATCTTTTCACATTAATTTTAGCAAAAATAATGTTCAATTCGACTTTCGAGAGAAAATGCCATTGAAATTTTTTTTCACAAATTTATGGGGTAAAAAGAAAAGATTTGCACTTTTTGCCTTTTTTTTTCCTGTAAAAATAGAGATTGTTCACATTTTTGCTAATTTTCGCCATATTGCGAAAATACCATGTATTTTCACGAATATTTTCTCAAAATCGAAAATAGCATTTTCGATGTGAAAAAGACTTTGGCGAAAATTTGCAAGCAACAATGGTTTTTGCACAGTGTTGATTTTTCTCTTGGTTGGTGCTATCTCTCTGGTCCATGTTTCTACCTACAAGTAAATGAATGTTAGATGTATTTTTGTAGCTTAGGAGTACCCTGTAAACATTGATGTGTCTCGTGAAAGGTCACATTTTCCAAATGTGAGCAAAAACAGAGAAAATGCTAGCAGAGGTGAAAATGACCAAGAAACTGTTACAGGCGGGTTACGTGGGTGAGTTGTTACATTTTATGGTGACATTTCAGGCAAGATGGAAACTTTGCTTCATAGATGCCATACAGTCTGCTGCGTGGTTGTGTTGCAAGCCGGGGGGGGGGGGGGGGAATCCTTTCTTGTATGATCTGAAAAACTGAGAAACGATTAGTAGAGATGTAGCGAACGGTTCGCCGGTGAACGGTTCCAGGCGAACTTTGGGGGTTCGCGTTCGCCTGGACCAAGCGAACTTTTGCGGAAGTTTGATTCGCCCCATAATGCACTATGAGGGTCAACTTTGACCCTCTGCATCACAGTCAGCAGGCACATTGTAACCATTCAGGCTACACTAAGCCCTGGAGCCCCGCCCACCCCCCCTTATATAAGGCAGGCATGACACTCACTCGTGTGCCTGCTGCAAATAGACAGACTAGGGAGAGCTGCTGCAGATTTTTTTCTCCTAGGGAAAGATTAGTTAGGCTCTTGGCTTCCTCCTGTCTGATTGTTATTGCTAAAATAGCACCCCTCAACAGCTCTTTTGAGAGCTAATGTTTTCCTGATGTGTTTTTTTTTGTGTGTGTGTGTGTGTGTTGCTCACTGACACTGACATTATACAGCCCTATCTGTTGCAGCTGGACCTTGGTAGTTGTTATTACTGTGCCAGCCGGCCCCTGCCTAACTATCTATACTGGGACACCTACCTATGCCTACCTAACTACTGGGTCACCTACTTACCTATACAGGGACACCTACCTACCTACCTATACTGGGACTCCTACCTATGCCTAGCTAACTACTGGGACACCTACCTATGTACCTACCTATACTGGAACTCCTACCTATGCCTAGCTAACTACTGGGACACCTACCTATGCCTACCTACCTTTACTGGGACTCCTACCTATGCCTAGCTAACTACTGGGGCACCTACCTATGCCTACCTACCTATACTGGGTCTCCTACCTATGTCTAGCTAACTACTGAGGCACCTACCTATGCCTACCTACCTATACTCGGACTCCTACCTATGCCTACCTACCTATACTGGGACTCCTACCTATGCCTAGCTAACTACTGGGACACCTACCTATGTACCTACCTATACTGGGTCTCCTACCTATGTCTAGCTAACTACTGAGGCACCTACCTATGCCTAGCTACCTATACTGGGACTCCTACCTATGCCTACCTACCTATACTGGGACTCCTACCTATGCCTAGCTAACTACTGGGACACCTACCTATGCCTACCTATACTGGGACTCCTACCTATGCCTAGCTAACTACTGGGACACCTACCTATGCCTACCTACCTTTACTGGGACTCCTACCTATGCCTAGCTAACTACTGGGACACCTACCTATGCTTACCTACCTATACTGGGTCTCCTACCTATGCCTAGCTAACTACTGAGGCACCTACCTATGCCTACCTACCTATACTGGGACTCCTACCTATGCCTACCTACATACAAGAAGATAATAAGGTCGTTGCTTCATTGTGGACAGACCAAATTTGATCAGCTGGACAGTCATTGTTGTTCTATCATTGAGCTACCACAGCCCGGCGACCATATGGGCTTGAAAACCGCCACTGCCTACACTCTGGTCACAGTGCGCACCAGTCCAGCACGGCAGTCACTACGCAAACAGCTGTTTGCGGTGCGTTACACAGTGAGTTTGGTGTGTCAGTGTGAAGCAGTACTCTAATTACACTCCCTGATTGATGTATACCCATGCAAGATGTTTGAAAGCACTTTAGGCCTGCAACTTAGCATTCAATGTGATTTCTGCCCTTAAAACGCTGCTTTGCGTCAAATTCAGATTTTTCCCAAGGACTTTGGGCATGTACACCACTCCGCCATACCCCCTCCAGGTGTTCGCGAACCGAAAATCGGAGGTTCGCGACATCTCTAACGATTAGATGAGTGATAGTGCTTGGGAGGCCTCAGTGCCAAAAAACACAAATCCCTAAACTTGGGATGCAAGAAGGCACCCAAGCAGTACAAGCTCCTACTGTGGTGGCACACCATTCGGCTGTAAATCATAGACTTTCCATGAGATCCAGCAGCACAGCTGGCACAGAACAGCATGAAGCATTGAGCATTTAAGAGTGACTCTCATCAACTACAGTCTAGGCTTCGTAAATGTAAGCTAGTCACAAATGTGAGCAATAGAAGCTGAGAATGTAATCAAAAGCTACATCATCAGAGGCATGACTCTAACAGAAAATTACTAGTGAAAAGGAGGATCAATAGCCCTGGAGATTAAGTTTGCCAGAAACTCAAGTGAGCTGCCTTGGTCAGTACAGCAGCCATCTCATTAGGGCTTCTTTCGCAATGACACATTGCATTGCACCACACAATATAATTACATAGCAAACATGATTATAATGTAATGGGACAGTCACATCTGTGCATTAGCAGTACTGTGCATGAAATTCATCAGAATAAAGCTATGCATGCTGTGTGGGAAAATAGGAAATAGGGTGCAAGTTAGTGTTAGTAGTCTGGGATCCTCATAGGCACCTATAGCAACTTTCAGTATAAATATGACATTTGAAAAATGAAAAATGTGGCTACAGATAGCAGGGTGGGGGGGGGGGGGGGTTATGGTGGTGGTTAAGGTTAGGCATCCGAGGGAAGGCTTTTAAGATTAGGCATGTAGTGTGTTAAGGCTAAGCTTGGGGGTGTCTTCTTCAGGGTTAGGCAGGTTGATTTAGTTTAGGCATCGGAGAGGGAGATTTAGGTTAAAGGAGTTATCAGCCAAATGAATGAAAATGAGGTTTACTCACCTGGGGCTCTCTCCAGCCCCTTGCAGCCGACTGTCCCACGCCGACCGTTCCACTCCCCACCGTTCGCCCAGTCTCCGGGTTTGGTATTCAGGCTGATCGCAGAACTACTGCGCCTGCGCAGTTTGCCGCAGCCCACGTGGCCGTGATTGACAGCGGCGCTTCACGCAGCCGCAGTAAGGCCGACCCCGCATTCAGCCTGTATACCAAGCCTCGAGACCGGGTGAACGGCGGGGAGCGGTCGGCGTAGAACAGTCGGCTGCAAGGGGCTGGAGAGAGCCCCAGGTGAGTAAACCTCATTTTCATTAATTTCGCTGATAACCCCTTTAAGGTATCGGCAGGGGGTGGTTAAAGTTAGGCATAGATGGAGGGAGGGTTCTGTGTGAGAATAGGGTTATGTAAAATATTGGTAATATTTATTGATATTTTACTATCGTAATTGATAATTTAAAAAACTAGAATATGAGTAAATTTACTGGTATTTTACTTGCCAAAAATGGTGCCCAAATTTCCCAGCCCCTCTTTTTCATGTACACCTATGCGGTACAACATATCATGAGTGTTTACAGTAGCATTAACACACACTCTCCAGGTACTTTATGCTTCACTGTATGCATCACGTGCGTAACGCATGATGCAACTTTTCTCCTCTATTGCATTGCAATCCTATTTTATAGGATGTGCAATGCAGCGCCTCAGGGTTAAACTTGCCTAAAGGACACTATAAAGTGGCCTGGAAGGCAGAAAGAGGGGGAACAATGTAATCTTTGGTAGGAAAGTCTATGGTAGTTTTACACTGTAGCATTGCATTAAAATCATATGTATAACGCAACCAAAACCAACATTGTCTGGAGTATGCAATGTAACGCAAACAGATAAACAATTGACCAATGCAGGGCCGGATTACCATAAGGCACTGTAGGCACATGCCTACAAGCGCCTGATGATGGAAAGGCAACTCACTCCCCTCCTCAAGTGCCTCCTATTTGCCTTCCTTATGCAGAGTCCCGAGCGGATTTTAAATGAGAGGTTATTCACCCGGGTCTTGGCATTCCACTGACCAGATATCCCTTCAGTCAGGGGCAACTCTAGCTAACTAATACTTAAGCCACTTCTAGTTCCTTAATGCTGAGGATAGCTTTGGCTACCTAATACTGAGGGGCAACTGTAGCTACCTATGATGGACAATGCTAAGAGAGAATTGACAGCTGGGAAAGCCAGCACAATTGTGGTGCGGTTTGGTGGGTGTTTGCAGGTTCATGGAGGGTAAAGTCTAGTGTTCTAGGGCATCTGTGCCTATACGCTCCTGTGAGGTAAATCCAGGCCTGGACCAATGTGCACAGTTTGTTTCTTCACCCTAAATGAAATTATATGAAATGTTGTACAGTTGTACAGTATAGAGTTTTCCTCTTGTCAGACACAAAGCACTTCAGAGCTGTAGCCAATAAGGGCATAGTCATTAAGCCCCTCTAGCATGTAAAGTAGTCTTACTCAAGGTACTGGCTCCAGCCAGCTAGTATTCAAACCCTGGTCTCCTACATCAAAGGTGGTGTAACTATCCAGCCACTACTTTGACTTGTATCCTGTCCTCATCCAATCTGATGCTAGCCCGGATACATTGCCTGCATGTACCTTGACAATGTCCTGCCTGTTGCCTGCCCTGACTTCTATACACTACAAATGCACAAATAGGGTCCACCATCTTACCTAAATCAGAAGAGGACGTTTTCTAAGTTCAGTTTACCATCTGAATGACCAAACCTATCGGCATCCATCTGAAAATGGCGCCTGTGAATAATGGTGCACAGTGTTGCCGCTAATCCGTTTGCCGCTTATCGCTATTTAACGTTAAAGCCTTATTGTTATTTAGCGTTAAAGCCTTATTGTTATTTAGCGGTAAAGCCTTATCGTTATTTAGCGTTAACACACAGGACCCTCTCTGTACCTATCCCTAACCCCTAAACCCCCCCTGGTGGTGCCTAACCCTAACCACCCCCCTGGTGGTGCCTAACCCTAACCACCCCCCTGGTGGTGCCTAACCCTAACCACCCCCCTGGTGGTGTATATTGTACTGTAACTATACCTAACCCTACTCTCACACAGAACCCTCCCTGTACCTAACCCTAACCACCCCCTTGGTGGTGCCTAACCCTAAGACCCCCCTGGTGGTGCCTAACCCTAACCACCCCCTTGGTGGTGCCTAACCCTAAGACCCCCTTGGTGGTGTGTAACCCTAACCTTGACAGTGTTACATTAAATACATTCACCGTTTTGCAGTTAAATAACGTCTGCAGTTCGGCTTATGTAGGGCGCTATTGATAAATAACATTAGTGTGTGCCACTATTGATAAATAACGTTAGTGTGTGCCACTATTGATAAATAACGTTAGTGTGTGCCGTTTTTCTTCTTTTTTCCCTGTGCGCCATTATTATGCAGTACTAACGATAAATAGCGATAAGCGTATCTTTTTAATGCGGCGCCATTTTTATACATAGGCGCTGTGCGCCATTATTCACTGATCCCACCTATCGGAATTAAATACAGAAGTAAATACTAAGCAAAAAAAAAATATTCTGTAAACTGTGTTCCACCATTCATTTCAATAGCCAGCTATTCTGAACATCTATGAAGCTTAAAGTCCAAGTACATTTTTTTACTCTCAGAAATCTGAGTACCTTTGAGAAATGGAACATTGTAAGATTTTATGAATGATATTCAACAGACCAAAGCCACTGTAGTCAGTTTTGGCCTAAGAAACAGTGGAGGCCCTAACAGCTCATTACACTAATGCGAAGTCCTCAGATACTACATTCTTTGTGAAACCTTGTGCCCTTCATGTCACGTCACATGCAGAATGATACTGGTTCTGCAAACATCTTAGACACCGGGTACAAATGAACTGTTTGTTATTCAAATTGCATTTTTGCATTGTTCCGCATGATCAAATAGTAAATGTATGAGGGTGTTCTATAACAGCCATGTTTTTCTGGTCAAATTCACACTGTGATCAGGGATACAAACTTGGGGTAATGTTTACAGGTGCCACCGAATATCACCATGCCTTGTGTTCTTGTAGAGTAGTATATCTGTATTGTCACTGCAGCTATACATGGACATAACTTACTATTCATTAAATGGCTTTTAGAACCTCCCACCTAATTATCAGCAGACATCAGTTGCACAGGCAGAGACCCATATAATAATAAAGCAGTAAAAAGAAAACAACAACAATGAAACATTTGTAAATGTGCTTGTGAAGACAAATTTCAATGAATGATCCACATTCCAAAATTAAATTTAGAGTAGATCAAATGTTCAATCACTTTACAGTAAATTGTCGGATGACCCTTTTCTGACTTAATTTAAAGCCTCTGAATACAAAAATGAAACCCAAATAGCTCAAAGCTCGTGAGAACATATCCCAAAATCACAGCTAACATTTTAGTACAAGAACATGATCTTATTTACAGCATTGGGTGTTGGAATTGCAGTGATTATTGCCTCATTAGGATCCTCCTGCTGCAACCTAAAATATATATTTTCTAATACTGAAAGTTTATAAATGTAAAATAACAGTATAATGTAATCCCAGTGTGGTTTAGCATTCCCACTGGACCCTTGTCCAATCATGTGGTCTGGCTGGACAGGAAATTGAGGGTAGTAAGTGTTTTGTACCACACCTATACCTCATTTAAAGTATGCTTCACTGCCACTGTAAATGTGCACATTGGGTTGATTCACTAAAGTACCTCCTGTCACTCACGCTATTACACCAGTACACCTTAATTTTAAGTCCCTGCATGCTACATGTGCTAGAGGCAGCGTAGTGTTTGTAATCAAGCTCCCAGAGGAGCGCTCACTCAGTGCATGCTATGCTGCGGTATTGCAGCATAGTGAGCGCAGGTAACTTACGCACCCTCCTTGCCAATAACGGGTGCTCCACTTGTCCGGCCTTGAGCCCCTTTAGGTCCAGTGGCTTTAAAGAATGTGATCCCTACACTTTGGCCCAATAGGCTGCCAGCCACTTGAAAATCGAAAGCACAGCACACTGCAACAAACAGCTGCAAAGGAAATGTTTCTACCTCCATACTTGACTGTGGGGATGGTGTTCTTTGAGATATGCTCAGCATTTTTCTTCCTCCAAACAGGTTGTTTGAGTTGATTCCAAAGACCTCAATTTGGTATCATCTGACCACAAAACAAAGATTTTCCCAAATCTTCTCTAAATCAATTTTCACTGGCAAACTTAAGACAGGACTTTGCATGTGCCTTCTTGAGCATGGGGACTTTCTTGGGTGCTGCAAGATTTCAATCCATTATGGCCTAGTGGGTAATCATTAACAAGCTCCTTCCATGTGTGTAGTTGTGGTCTCTGATCCATCCACATCAGTGGCGGCTCCAGGAATTTTTTTTAGGGGGTGCTATGCAGGTGCTGGACCAATTTCCGGGGGAGCTGACGTGGCAAAAAATGGGTGTGGCTACAACCTGCCGCGCGAAGCGCGCCGTGGTGAAAAAAATGGCGTGGTCATGACCGGATGAGGGCGGGGCTAACTGTAGTTTAAAGTGAACCCAGGGTGAGAGTGATATGGTGGCTGCCATATTTATTTTCTTTTAAACAATTCTAGTTGCCTGGCAGCCCTGCTGATCTATTTGGCTGTAGTAGTGAACTGAATTACACCAGAAACAAGCATGCAGCTAATCTTGTCACTTCTGACAATATTGTCAGAAACCCCTGACCTGCTGCATGCTTGTTCAGGGTCTATGGTTGAAAGAATTAGAGGCAGAGGACCAACACAGCAGCCAGGCAGCTGGTATTACTTAAAAGGAGATAAATATGGCAGCCTCAATATTATTCTCACCTCGGGTTCCCTTTAAAAGTGCAACGCAAAGACAGGGGACCCAAGTTTTGGTGACCCTTTCCCCAGAAAATTCACATAATTGTGCAGGTTTTCTCAAGAAAATACACGTAATGTGAGCAGATTTGAACAAAAAACATGTTCAATAACCCCAATATGCACAATCGGTAGCAGGTATGGCCCCAATATGCAAAATCGGTAGCAGATATGACCCCAATATGCACAATCGGTAGCAGATATGGCCCCAATATGCACAATCGGTAGCAGATATGGCCCCAATATGCACAATCGGTAGCAGATATGGCCCCAATATGCACAATCGGTAGCAGATATGGCCTCAATATGCACAATCGGTAGCAGATATGGCCCCAATATGCACAATCGGTAGCAGATATGACCCCAATATGCACAATCGGTAGCAGATATGGCCCCAATATGCACAATCGGTAGCAGATATGACCCCAATATGCACAATCGGTAGCAGATATGGCCCCAATATGCACAATCGGTAGCAGATATGGCCCCAATATGCAAAATCGGTAGCAGATATGGCCCCAATATGCACAATCGGTAGCAGATATGGCCCCAATATGCACAATCGGTAGCAGATATGATCCCAATATGCACAATCGTTAGCAGATATGACCCCAATATGTACAATCGTTAGCAGATATGACCCCAATATGCACAATCGTTAGCAGATATGACCCCAATATGCACAATCGTTAGCAGATATGACCCCAATATGCACAATCGTTAGCAGATATGACCCCAATATGCACAATCGGTAGCAGATATGACCCCAATATGCACAATCGGTAGCAGATATGACCCCAATATGCACAATCGGTAGCAGATATGACCCCAATATGCACAATCGGTAGCAGATATGACCCCAATATGCACAATCGGTAGCAGATATGACCCCAATATGCACAATCGGTAGCAGATATGACCCCAATATGCACAATCCGTAGCAGAAATGACCCCAATATGCACAATCCGTAGCAGATATGACCCCAATATGCACAATCCGTAGCAGAAATGACCCCAATATGCACAATCCGTAGCAGAAATGACCCCAATATGCACAATCCGTAGCAGATATGACCCCAATATGCACAATCCGTAGCAGAAATGACCTCAATATGCACAATCAGCACCACCTGAAAAAGAAAAGAAAAACCCATTTACTCACCTATAGCCAGAAGACCTTCTTTCCCGACCTCCTGTCCCGACCTCCTTGTGGCGCGCAGCGCCCACGATCCTCTTCCTTCCCGACGTCACGAGACTTCCTGCCTGCATGCTGAGAGCAGGGCTACGGGAAAATGGCCGCCCGAAGCCATGCACTGCAGACTTTTCGAGTCTGCAGAACAGGGCTTCGGGCGGCCATCTTACCGTAGCCCTGCCTGCTGCTCCAGGCTGCCGCTGTGTGAACTGACTTGGCGTCTTTTAGACGCCTGAAGTCAGTTCACTCCAGGGGGTGCTTTGGGGGTGCTTGGACAATTCTAGGGGGTGCTTGAGCACCCCCAAGCACCCCCCTGGCGCCGCCCCTGACAACCGTTATCAGATATGACCTCAATATGCACAACCGTTATCAGATATGACCCCAATATGCACAACCGTTATCAGATATGACCCCAATATGCACAATTGTTATCAGATATGACCCCAATATGCACAACCGTTATCAGATATGACCCCAATATGCACAATCCTTATCAGATATGACCCCAATATGCACAACCGTTATCAGATATGATCCCAATATGCACAACCGTTATCAGATATGACCCCAATATGCACAACCGTTATCAGATATGACCCCAATATGCACAATCCTTATCAGATATGACCCCAATATGTACAATCCTCAGCAGATCTGACCCCAATATGCACAATGCTCAGCAGTTCTGACCCCAATCAGCAGCACCACCTGAAAAAGAAAAGAAAAACCCATTTACTCACCTAGTCAGAAGACCTCCTGTTCTGACCTCCTCCTCTTCCGACCTCCTTGTGGCGTGCAGCTCAGCTCCCACGATCCTCTTCCTTCCTGCAGCAGCCTACATTACCCGGCGAACAGGGCTACGGGAAAATGGCCGCCCGGAGCCCTGCACTGCAGACTTTAAGTCTGCAGAGCAGGGCTTCGGGCGGCCATCTTACCGTAGCCCTGCCTGCTGCTCCGGGCTGCCGCTGTGAACTGACTCGGCGTCTCTTAGACGCCTGAAGTCAGTTCATGCCAGGGGGTGCTTTGGGGGTGCTTGGACAAATTTAGGGGGTGCTTGAGCACCCCCAAGCAACCCCCTGGCGCCGCCACTGATCCACATTATCTTCCACACCAAGGTAAGATCTTGCATGGAGCTCCAGACTGAAACTGAATGATGGTCATTTTATAATTCTTTCATTTCTGAATAGCTGTACCAACAATTGTCACCTTCTAACCAAGCTTCTTACTGATGATTGTATTGAAGCCCATTCCAGCACTGTGCAGGTCTACAATCTTGTCCTGTATGTCCTTCAAAAGCTCTTTGTAGTTGCCCATGGGGATGAAAATGTTGTAAAGGAAGGAACTGATCTTGTGGACAGTTGAGCTTTACACACATAATAAGCTGAGATCAGGACTCAGGAGTATTGGCAATTATTATTATTATTATTTTTATGATTTATTATATTATTTAGTATGTATATAGCACTGACATCTTACGCAGCTCTGTACAGAGTATATTGTAACCTAACTGTCCCTCAGAGGGGCTCACAATCTAATCCCTACCATAGTCATATGTCTATGTATGTATCATGTAGTGTATGTATTGTAGTCTAGGGCCAATTTAGGGGAAGCCATTTAACTTATCTGTATGTTTTTGAGATGCTGGAGGAAACCGGAGCACCCAGAGGAAACCCACACAGACACAGGGAGAACATACAAACTCATTGCAGATGTTGACCTGGCTGGGATTCAAACCAAGTGCACTAACCACTACGCCACCATGCTGCACTAATTGATTGATTGTAATTTGTGTGTCAAATGGGCACATAGTCACCAATGTGTGGGAGGCAGAATTCTGTCTGGGTTGTAGGGAAGCAATTGCAGTTGCATACAAAATAATTTATACATTTTATGTAAAGTATTGTTTATGGATTTTTGGTTAACTTTCTGTCTCTTTACATTAACATGGAACAACCATAAACATTACAAACTGTTAACAGCTTTGTTAGTGGGCAACTTTAGAAGGGGGTCAAATCATTATTTTTGCCAATGTGGTGTGAAGGTAGCCTTAGGTACATTTAAAAAAACAAAAATATGAGAGCAGAATTGTTTTTTTTTACTGGATTAAATGGATTGAGTAAAGGGTTTATGTTCTACCTCGTAGTAAATTAAAGTAATCCCAATTTTCATGCAGAAGAATGTCCTATGCCCATTACGGAATATGGCATATCTAGACTGAACAATTTCTAATGCTGCTAAAGACACCTTTTGAGATATATATATATATATATATATATATATATATATATATATATATATATATATATATATATAATCAATTATCAAGGGGTGAGCTGCACAAACCAACTTTTAAGGGAATTTTTTTGCAAAGTATGCACGCAGCAGTGGAGACCCCAATCTCTACAAGAAATATATATAACATACAGAGGGGCTGCAGCACACAACAGGAAAAACAGTGACAGGGGCTCTTGGTTACGCTTTAACGCGCTTAAGCTCACCAACTGTGCCAAAGTGTCCCCAATCTGGTGAGTCCTACTCTAACCATACAATGCTAGTTTTTATCAGCAGTCTAGTGGGAACTAATCCAAAAACCCAAGAGTCAACTAAATAGGAAAAAAGGAAATTAAAAACACCTCACCTTCCACTAGCTACCAAACAAACTCTCTGGACATGTGCAATGCACTCATTTATATGCTTAACTGTGCTAGAGGTGGGCTTGGTTATGCAGGCTCACAAGGGGAAAATTATAATCAATTATCAAGGGGTGAGCAGCACAAACCAACTTTTAATGCAATTTTTTTGCAAAGTATGCACGCAGCAGTGGAGACCCCAATCCCCACAAGAAATATATATAACATACAGAGGGGCTGCAGCACACAGGACTCACCAGATTGGGGACACTTTGGCGCAGTTGGTGAGCTTAAGCATGTTAACGTAACCAAGAGCCCCTGTCACTGTTTTTCCTGTTGTGTGCTGCAGCCCCTCTGTATGTTATATATATTTCTTGTGGGGATTGGAGTCTGCACTGCTGCGTGCATACTTTGCAAAAAAATTGCATTAAAAGTTGGTTTGTGCTGCTCACCCCTTGATAATTGATTATAATTTTCCCCTTGTGAGCCTGCATAACCACGCCCACCTCTAGCACAGTTAAGCATATAAATGAGTGCATTGCACATGTCCAGAGAGTTCGTTTGGTAGCTAGTGGAAGGTGAGGTGTTTTTAATTTCCTTTTCTCCCATTTAGTTGACTCTTGGGTTTTTGGATTAGTTCCCACTAGACTGCTGATAAAAACTAGCATTGTATGGTTAGAGTAGGACTCACCAGATTGGGGACACTTTGGCGCAGTTTGTGAGCTTAAGCGCGTTAAAGCGTAACCAAGAGCCCCTGTCACTGTTTTTCATGTTGTGTGCTGCAGCCCCTCTGTATGCTATATATATATATATATATATATATATATATATATATATATATTTATATATATATATATATATATATATATATATATATATATATATATATATATATATATATATACTGTATACATGCATACACTTTATGCATAGAAAATCAGCTGGGAAGAAATAGACTACAAAAACTGAATCTGCAAGGTAGAGAGTTTACAGGACAAAGGGAATAAAAACTCATTTCTTAAATATTTGTTTTCTACAGTGATGGATCTAGATATCTTGGGCAGGCATAAAAAGTCATTAGTATTGCTTAGTAATGCATTTTTTAAGGTGTCACATGATATTTTAGGTCAGAGAGCCCATGTAAAACAAAAATAAACAAAGCACTCATCAATCAAAATATTGGCCACAAAAATGCCCATGGCTGTTCAGTTAATTGAGAAAACAATGCCACCTATTTAGAAAAGTTTGATAAATGGTTGAGTTGCAGACACTACAGGGAGACATTCTAATGTGATCAGCAAGGAATTGGGCCCTGGTTTTCCTGTGAGAACGGCAACAAATCACTGTTCTATGAATAGGCCCTAGCTTTTATTTTTACAGTAAAATTCATCTTTCATTACTTTTTAATCATTGCGTTTTGATTTGGTACTCACTAGACATTTAAATGTGTAAATTACCAAGACTACACATATCAGTGTTAAACCTGTTGACATCAACAGTTTGTATCTAAGAAGAGTTTTTAGTGCATTTGACACATGAAAACTAATAAAGTAAGTGGTATGGTATTATACTCAAATTTCATCTATTGTCTAAAGCATTCAGCACAGCATCAAATTAACAGCTAAAATTATCTGACCATTTTGCCATGTACTGAAGAGGTTAAAACTCAAGCTTTCTACCTCATTTAGCTGCTAATTGATAAGCTTGTAATTGCCAGCCAGCATTATCAGATTGTTTTGGAAGTGCAATAAACTTTATAAAAAAGGTAGAAGGTAGAAAAGTTCCTGCCATGTGAAGGAGAGTAGATAACTTTTTCTACTTTATTTGCTCACTAATTACTCAAAAGAGTACTGTATGGGGCTAATGGTCCCCCACAGACGTCATGTGCCCGCGCAGTGCTCCGGTCCCCGCGGCCAGTTCAATTCCGGAAGTTGTAAAGCCACTGCACCTGCACGCCCATGCCTTTGCTCCAGCTGACGTCGCCAGGAGCACGCAGTACGCTCCTGGTGACGTCAGCGGTAGAGAGGACGCAGCCGCGCAGGTGGGTTTGAAACTTTAAAGTCTCAAGACTCGAGGTGGCTGGAAAAGCCCAAGGTGAGTATAAAACCTGAGAACACTTTCATCTCAGGTTCACTTTAATAAAGAGTCGATCTGTTAATTTGTACTGCAGCTGGCAAAGATATAAGTAGTAAAAACTGCAGTAAAAAAAATAAAAAAATAAAAATGTGTTTGCCGAAATGCAGAAAAATGCAAAATCTGAAGGTTGGAACACATACTGTTTTATAACACTGTCAATGTGCACAGACTGGACCGCAAATGCAAAAAACCTGGCATGCTGCATTTTTTTGTTGTTCTTTAACCACTTGACCACTGAGGGGTTTTTCCTCTTTAGGAACAGAGACATTTTTACCTGTCAGCGCAAATAACTTAATCACAACTAATCACAACGACTTGATCTATATCTTGGTTTTTTTTCGCCACCAATTAGGCTTTCTTTGGGAGGTACATTATGCTAAGATTTTTTTTTATTCTAAACACATTTTAATTGGAATAATAAGAAAAAAATGGAAAAAATTAATTATTTCTCAGTTTTCTATAGTGTTAAAATAAAACATTCTACTGTGGATAAATCCACACATTTTATTTGCCCATTTGTCCCGGTTATTGCAACATTTAAAACTTTCCCTAGTACAATGCATGGTGCCAATATTTTATTTTGAAATAAAGGTGCATTTTTTTCAGTTTCGCGCCCATCACTATTTATAAACCCATAAACCCGCAAATTAAAAAACATAAGTTATTTCCCCTCTTCACACACCTATTTAAAAAGTTCAGCCCCTAAGGTAACTATTTATGTATTTTTATGTTTTTATGTAAATATATATATATATATATATAAATATATATATATATATATATATATATATATATATATATTGTGTGTGTGTGTGTGTGTGTGTGTATGTATATATATATATATATATATATATATATATATATATATATATATATATATATATATATATATATATAATGTTTGGGTACTATGGGGGAGTGTGGGAGGGAAATAGTTAATTTTAGATGTAAGTGTAGGTATTTTTATTAAATAAAATATGTTGTGATTGTGATGTAGTTTTACTATTTGGCATTTGCAATTATTTCCTATTCGCGTATGTAAGGACGTGAATTGGAAATAATGCGTGGCAGTGTAACACCCGGGTAGATACAATGACTCAGGCATCTAATAGATGCCAGCGTTCATGGACTCGGGGACTTAGATTAATGAATGGGAACTGCGTTCCTAATCATTCATCTCCTCGCTAACTGGTGCTAACGGTAGCGCGCGGAAGCTCCCATAGACTAATTTTCGCGGCACGGGGACTTCAAATGAAGTTCCCCAGGACGTGATTATACTGCGCCTGGTGCAGTAAGTAGTTAAAGCACACCTGAAATGATGATGAATGCAAAATGCCTGGCAGTCCTGCTGATCTTCTGCCTCTAACACTTTTTGCCATAGACACCCTGAACAAGAATGCAAATCAGGTACTCCGACTGAAGTCTGACTGGATTAGCCCCATATTTGTTTCAGGTGTGGGATTCATACACTACTGATGCCAAATAGATCAAGAATGACAGGTAATAGGTATTGTTTAAATTTAAAGGGGACCTAAACTGATATGGATTGGTACTTTTAAAATAATACCAGTTGCTGACTCTCCTGCTAATCCTTTAATACTTTTAGTCACAGCCTTTTTATTATTATTATTATTTATTATTATTATTTATTGTATTTATAAAGCGCCTACATATTAGGCAGTGCTGAACAAACAGCCTTTGAACAAGCATGCAGATCAGGTGCTCTGACTGAAGTCAGACTGGATTAGCTGCATGCTTGTTTCAGGTGTGTGATTCAGCCACTACTGCAGCCAAAGAATTCAGCAGGATTGCAAAGCAACTGGTATTGTTTAAAAGGAAACATCCGTACCTCTCTCAGTTAAGGTTCCCTTTAGATGAAAATGGCAGTCTCCATATCCCTGTCAGTAGTTCAGGTGTACTTTAAGAGAACTCTTTAGCAGAGTACATAGTACAGTGATTGCATTTGCACAGTCTCACTTTGATGAAGACATTAATTCAAATCCCAGATCCCGCTCATTATACACTTGGCCATATTATTTGATTTCCCCTATGCCCCAGAATGCAAAGTGAACAGCGCAAGCAAAGTGTTCCTGAATAATGTTACACATAAAATTGTCAGCACTGGGTAAGAATAGATTAATACTAATAATAACTATGCCAACCAATAGTTATAGCTAGCTCAATGAACACTGCTAATAGCCACTAGGAATATTATCTAGACGTAATGGAATTCAATACTGGTCATTTCTATGCAAAAAAATACTACCCATTTCTCTTATAAAAGAATGGTTGAACAGGAGATATAGAGGCAAAGTTTCTCAGCAATATTTAGTAATACCCAGCGGTGCCGGACCATAATATAACCTGCCCTGCAAAAATTCAGC